>NW_017100108.1:355716-423744 GCF_001412225.1 Nicrophorus vespilloides | reverse complement strand
AGTTTGGGAACCTCTGATAACACAGAGATTCGATTAGATTTGGAACATCGAGAGAAACGGTTATTATAATACATTATTGTTAGCCTCTTTATCGCATATTTATTTTATTACTCACTCAATGTTTGGAACACATTCCGCTCGGCTTATTTCACTTTCTAACAAAAATCCATTACGTGATTGCTCAATTTCATTCATTAAAATCTCATGAGACGTGCTTTCAAGCATCTTTCAATCAATCATAAAGTTTTCTACAATATAATTCACGTGTGTAATAATAATGAATGTTATTGATTTTTTAAGTTAGGGATTTATTATTGAAATTAACTTTAACATTTCAGATGAAACTGAAAAAATATTTCATTCAAGAATAACACTCACTAAATAATAACAATATTTTAGTAAAAAAAACGAAAAGCTATTATTTACATGAGATAATGCACACATTTGTGAAACTGTTGCTTTATTTTCCGGTTTTTTTCGAGATTATATCTAATAATACACAATCAAAATGATTCATGCACAAAAACTTAATATTTTAATTTGTAATCTAATCTGTGCAATATAACTTTGAATAGCATTCCAGTTAAATTACTTACTGCAACAAAATTATGTAAAATAACCCATCTATTTAGATACGCAAAAATAAATACCAAAAACAATTTCATTATTCAATATTCATTCATTTTAATGCAAAATAATAGTGTTTATAGAAATAGAAAATGTATTACTGAAACATGCTTAAAAAATATGAAATATTTCTTGCGTCAGCATTTTCGAAATACGGTTTTACTGTTTTTGCAATTAAGTACAATTTTGTGCGACAGCCAATACGTTGCGTACCTCTTTATCTTTATTTCTTGACATATCTTTTATATATTAATTCTTTCGCACTTTAAATTAAATAGACATTTCAGTCCTTGTAATATAATTTACAAAAAAAAAACCTCTTAGGACAAGAATGTAAGAAAGCAATTCATACAATGAAAAATATATGGTTGTAATAAGAAACTTCCCTGAAATAAAAATTTAATCGTTAGTTGCTGGAAAAGTAATATATTTTTTTTAAATAAAATGTGATATGACCATCACAAAAATAAACGTATGCTTAATATGCAATAGCAAAATGTATGTACAAAAATGATATGACAATGCCTGGGTAGAGTTCAAATAAAACAAACAATTAATTCGTAATTATTTTTTTCTTAAAATTATAACTATTTATTTACTCACCGAACAATAGCTTAACAGGACATATAATTCGAAACAATCGTGTGGATACAACCTTGTATTGGTATACTACTCTTAATCCTTCAAATTAATCAATATGGGAACAAATAGCATACGTTTTTTACTATTTAATTTATCATTTGAATAAACCGAAAATATTATCAATTCCGTATCTATATTAATATCTGAAAAATGGATCTTAACATAACAAATTTGCTTGGATTATTATTTGTGCAATATTACTAATATTGTTTCCTTATAGTTATCACTGCATATTTTTTAATAAAACTTGTAATTATAACATTGCTATATCATTTTTGCACCTCTTTTGATAAAATGTCTTATCCTTGCTACATTTATTTTAGAAGATTCTGATAAATTGGTTACTTTAAACCAGTGTTTGCCAAACTTTTTTTACAATCAGTAAGGATAATTTGTTTCGCGGCACACCAAATAAAAAATCTTTACAAAATACTAGTATTTTGACCTATATTTATAAATCTTTCGTAGCTCACTAGCTACACAGTTTGGCAGACAAAACGGATAATACTAGTAGCTAAATATTATTTGGGTCTCATTTCCATATATGACATACATCAAGAATCATTATTCTTCATAATAATTATTAAATAAGGCATTCATATACAATGGAACCTCTAACTTCAACTTTTTTGGTATATTTATATTCTTCAAGTTTGTCAACGTTAGAATTGAGTTGATTCTGAGCTGTTAAAATCTAGTTTATTTAGATAGAGGTAGGAAATGGTTTGTTTATCGTCATGGTTACCTTGTTTGACGCTTTGGATGAAGACCGGGTTGTCGCCGGAAACCTTCATGCCGTAGCCATTCTCGTACTTGATGACAACCACCCGGACGGAGCTTTGGTGTCCTGGGGGGAAATTCTGGCTGTCGGCCAAGGAGACGGGCCGAGCGGATGCCCCCATCCCCCCGGCAGCGAGGGATGAGGGCGTGCACGCGGAGCTCCGTTTCGCCGATCCGTTCACATTCGACAAAGTCCGTCTGAAAGCAGAAACAGTGGGCGGTTACATAACATACAAGTCCTCGTTAATTTAAGAATTGCGAGATCACCCCGCCCCCGTAAGAGGCACGATACGCAACAGCTCTCCCTGATAAGCATCGAGCACATACACAAACATACATATAATGGTGCATTGAATAATTCCTAGAATTTTGTTATCTGATGCAGAGTACGCTACATTGGCGCAAAAGCAGGCCGACATCGAAAAATCCCGATCTCAACGGTGTCCATCCATTTGATAAATAACAGTATAAATCGAGAGGAAATGAATGAAGCCTATAAAAACAACGTCAACTATTATTAGACCCCATTATTTTTAGAAGTCCAGCCGGCTACGAACCGGCTACTTATAATAAATCGACCGATTTACAATACATCGGCTATAGCGATCTACTATATAGCCCATATGGGTCTGAAGAAATCCGTCAACCTTCTGAAAAGCCTGCTTATTACATTTGGATACAAAGGTCAGCAACCACCGAACATTAGGAGTTCGTCTCTACCACTTAACGACTCTTCAATTGCCGCCGATAGTTGCTCCATATTATACAAAACTTTCTCGTCGTTATGCACACATTTTTTTTTAAATATTAGTTAGTATTAAAGATCAGCTGCTCAGATTAACGACGGACGTGATTCAGTTATGAAAATCGCGCCCACCTAGGGTTTCAGGTTTTATTCCGCTCGCCTTCATTCTGCTTCGAATAAAAAAAAATCATTCAAAAGCAACACTCTCCCACCGGATCCGCGAAAGACCATAACGAATTCCGCCGGCATTTCCATACACCCAACTGTAATAAGGTAAACAAACAGCGTTTCGTAATTAACTAATTAGGTTGCGTTGTAAAACAAACGAAGAGGAACCGAACAATTGAATTACACCGTTTCTTCTTCTACTTCTTTCCTTCCCCACATGTCAGACTAGCAGCATCAGATTCTGCAAGTTCCGCTTTACGAGACGGGTGCGACCAGAAGAAAAATACAAATAAATAATCCGACGGTTTCCACTTCGGTGGGTCATAAAAAAAAACTATGAACAACCTGCAGCCAAATAATTGTCTGGAGATACCATCTGATGATTATCTTTCCGTACTGCGCATTTCGACGTGATGAAACACGCTCGTAGGGTTTTCGCTCGAAATTTTGAACGTTGAAAGAAATTCAGACCTACAGCGAAACCAGTATTACAAGAATTACTTTGAATTCCCCCGATGTACGGTAATCTTTCTTAACGAAATGGAATACGGTAGTAACCTCATTAAACGATGTTCGAGGAAACGAAAAAAAATCCTGAATTAAACTTATTTCGTAATCCTACCTAATCCATATCTCAAATTTCGGAAGAATTTATATTTCAATTAACGATAGTTTTCGTTTAGTTTATTTATTTCTTACCGAAGGTCTTCCAAGTAAACCATCCATAAAACTAGGTCATAACAAATAATGTAAAGCTTTGTTCTTGGAGATTCATGAATCAATGCTTTTTTTTCTATGAAACGTAAACAAGAGGAAATGCGGTTGTAAAATATTAATTAAAATGTGATGTGATGTGATACTAATATGAAATAAATATTGCCGTATTTTCCGCAACGCTAATGTAAGCTTACGTACATATTCCAACTAACTTTTCATGAATTTGACAATTTAACGAATCAAATTCGTTTTAATTGTTACATATTTTTGTCGATAGTTGATAATTTATAATTTTAGCTTTGACACAACGACAACTGTAATTTCGCGACCTCAACGGATATGATTAGATACTTCCCAATAATAGTTAATACAGAAAAAATTCTAATAATAATGCTCACCATTCTTGGTGTAATTAAAATCATAAGACTACCGTAAATAATACTATACTAATGAATGTATTTTCGGACACACTCGGTAATAAACATCGTACATTCTTGGAATCAATAAAACATATGACGTTGGACTGTGTTACACTGACTGCATTTGCATTTCAAACACACCTTCTCATAGTTTTCTTTTCCAAACACATATACCTATTATTTCATTTTATTTAAACCTGACGTATCGTAATTCTGGCATTAAAAAAAATAGACAGAAAATCCAACTAAAGCCTGACATCACCGTTGTCGGTTACTGTTTATAATTAATTTCTACATAAAATCAATTGTTATAACAAGCATTCGATTGTATTAATTACGAATAGTTGTATTAATCGCAAATGAATCACACATGGAATTATCTTGGCTGCAAAAGACCATTACTCAATGATATCACTTTTTATATCATACATTTACATAAGTTGCTACTGATGTTGTAGCTTTCAAGCTTGTCAATAATAATGAGTCATGAGTTTTCCTCTTGTACATGAATTTAAATCTGGTCACAACTATGGTCAAACGACATGGAATATTAATGAAGCTTCCACTAAATATACAGTTAACATATACTGTAAACTGTTAAATACAAATAATTATAGACGATATTTATTGATGGACTGTCTGTAATTTACACACAAGAGTTTCATCTCAATAAACATATCATTATACAAATGAACTATAAACATTTCACTTTAACATTTTAAAAAAAAAGTTATGTTTAGTTCTGTTGATATTTCGAATTATTTGAAAGAAAAACTAACTGATTTTAAAATATAATAATCAAATGGTAGTAAAATCATAAAATATTGTCAACCAACAAGAAATTCTGCAAATCCATATTGTATCCATAAAATACCTCAGTCACGAGAAGACAATAATAATAGCAATAATAGTTTATCGATGACAGTGCAATCCTTTCGCACAATGCAAAGTCAGTCTGTGCATTATACAATTTGTAAGAAATGCTAAATAAAATCATCGCTCATAGCGAAATATGATCATGAATAAATAAATATGAATATCATTCGAATTCATATATAAGCAGAGAGAACAACAAATTGAAAAATAAACTTTCAAAATGAGTCAGTGATAGCGAACCTTTTGGGATCGGTATATCAAAATTAGGAATAATAGATGATGACTGATGAGGGACAAGTGTGTTTGACTTCTAATATATTTCATATGTGATAAAACAAAAATTATAATATTTTTGGTGTCACTTCAGATACGCGTGTCATAGGTTCAACATCACTATTCCAATTGATTTTTTTCTAGATATATTACATACTAGGTGAAGCACAAAGAACTATCAAAATAACAGTATATCAATAATATTCTAAATCACATTATTTTATATAATGAAAATTTTTCGTTAATCAAAACTATTAAAAGTCATCGAAGGACGATGTAGTAAGGAAGTTAAGTTCCGTAATTGGGACATATAATTAACATTAATTTATACCAAAATCGAAACTAAAAAAAATAATACGATTTTCACTAGATGTCTTCAAAACAAAACACTTGATCTATTATTTACAGGAATATACGAAACATTTTAATGACTATATTTTATGGCAATAGTCTTTTAGTTTGTTGCAACATGCTGCGTTGAATGAAAAAAAAAACAGAGGTGAGTCAGCGATGCATGCTGATATTGCGAAAACCTTGTATTATGTTACATTTATATAAATACATAGAGTATTCCAAATAATTTTATTACTATAATATATTTATTCAATGCATATTACATAAATTACTGAAGACTTGATAACGTTTAGAAATAGAATGTTATTGCATGAAATATCGATTTAATTCCTTATCTAGTTTGCTAATTCGATTTATTAGAAACAGTTTAATTAACAATTTCTTTGTGTATGCTTAAAATTAAGATTTATGGTTGTAATAATTTTAAAACTGAAATTAACAAACATGTTTTTCATTGTAGAACCAATATATATTACATAATTATCTATATTCATTATATTAGATCTTGCTATATTTTAGTTATATTTAGTAACGTTTACTGCACCCAAATTTAGAGCTCAGAACTATATGTAAACACTTTGACCTTGAAAATATAAATTGTGAAAAATATGAAAATAATTATAAAATTGTTATACCTTCAGCACTGTAATTCAAAACATATTTTATTCTTTATAATACTTTTTTTTAATTTTGAAATTACAACACATTGTTAAATTGACGGAAATATCGAAAGCGCAAATTATTTAAGATAACCGTTAGAAAAATAAATATAATAAAAATTCTTTTCTAAACTGATAACTTAATTTTATATGAGAATGAAGTCGTATTTATAATTTTGTAATGTAAATATTATAAGTTATTATCAGTTATTGAAAAGATTTAAAATTAACATAAACTAATTTAAGAGATACATAGATTTAACCTTTAGGTTGGAAAATCTACAGATATCTTATTGCAAATAAGTAGAAATCTTTATCAGCTAGACAATATATTAACCTAATATTTAACTTAATCTTAAGATAAGCTAACTGTTTTGCTCATATAATTGAATATAGTATAGTAATCCTATGTCCAATAATTTCGTAAAAATAGGAGTGTTGTATGTATTACATGTACAGTTCCTTTGAGACTGGCGATAATTTCCAAGAAAAACCCCTCGAACGATTAAACCTGTCAAAAAAACGTTGCTTGGGATACTTAGAGACAGGTACCTGGATGATCGTGGATAAACCAAGGTTTCGGTTGATTATTGAATAGGTCCAATATAGGCCCTTGAAAAGAGAGGAATAAATAGAAGACCGACGGTGGCTGTGTCTGGCGTCTGATAAAAAAAAGAGAGGTGGAGAGGCGACGTTATGTCCGAAACGCTTGTGCGGCAAGTGCAGCCCATTGTGCCACAATTTTGCTGCAGTGTGCACTAAATCGCCCTTGGCTAAGCGAAAATTGCACGGGCGTTTTCCGCCAAAGAAACAAACAAAAAGTAATAATAAGTATAACAACAAAGGGGGAAAACTGTAATGAAATGTTACGGGAGTAAAACGTAAACGGCGACCAAAAGCCGATGTAAATTTTTCCGATTTGTACAGTTAGCATTCGTACGTGATGTGAAAAGGAAATTGGATAAAATAATAATTTATGTACACATGCTCACGAACTCCACTAGGACTTCGGTATTTCTTTTTCTCCGTCCCGCTCTTCTCTACACTTCTCTCGGCGCACACGAACTTACGCTACTCGAGTTCTGTTATTTTCGTCGGATAATTGGCGTGAATAATAATAATAATACACAATTTGCAACGTGACGTGAGCATCGATAATTAATGTAATTAAGAGAAAATCAATCGAGATAACAAGCACAGATGAGAGGAGCTGACAGTGAGTCAAAAAGCCCACACACGCACGCATTGATATTGATTAACCCATATATTTACAACACAGACTGTAAACTAGATGTTGTTGTTGTTGATGATGGTCAAATGAAGGGAACCTAAAATTGTCCCCCCAATCGTCTCTCTCACTCCCTTTACCTGTTTACATCACAAAACGTGCGCTTGCACCTCGAAATAACAAAATGAACAAAAAAATACGAACCTGACCCGCAAGAGGAGGACAAACAATAAGAATATAAAGTACGTGTATGCATGTGTGCGAGTGTGTTATGCTCCCAAGGATCTGGTCTAATCTCAGACAAACCGGTTTTGTTTATGCATTTAATAAGGAGGAAAAGGAGCAAATGAATGACGTAAGTGTGCTAAACCGAATAAATCACGACTTGAAGAGAAAGAGGCAAACCCCCGTCGCGCCGACGTACGAAAACAAGACGAAGAAAAAAAACACCCAGCTCAAAACAAAAACAAAGCCCAGATAATGAGGGGAAAACGGAGCGCGAGAAACGGACTCACCTTTCGTTCAGCGTTGAATTCGAGTTATCCATGGTATCCTATAAAGCTTAAATCACCACACTGTACGACGATAAATACGAACTTTCGAGCACAGTACAACACATTTTGGTTATTCGAAGGCACTGGCATCACACACTTGCACACACATACACACACACGCGCACTCTACTCGTATGCTATGTGCAGACGACGGGACGGTACAGCGGAATAATAGCTGGGCCAGCAGTCAACTAGGTGCAGAGGACGGCACTCTTTCGTCTCGATAGTTCTCCTCCCTCTTCGTCACCCCTGTCCACCCTGGGCCATTCTAGATGTCCCTCTTCAGGTAACCACCTCGCAATTGTCGCAGCAGCTGAAGGGAACACGGGGGTTCTCGCGAATCAACAACACTCGTCAACCAGCAACACTTGACCAACAAGTGTCAGCCATGTTGAGATTTCTTCATTTTGAGTCACTTGGGGCAAACGCCTGCGCACACTCCTTCCTCACTCCCATTTACAAACTGCAACAATGAAACATTGCTTATGTATCTAATATCATTTAATCCATTCGAATTAAATACAATTCGGTTTATACAAATTTACGAAGCAGGATATATTTTCTAAGGTACAAGCAGGCATATATAAAAAGGTTTCAAGGAACTTCATAATACCAATAACTAATTTATTTACTTATTAATTTCAGGTCCGGTGCATTATACAGTCAACCATCGTTCAAGTTGTTACATTAATTTTTAACACTTACAAACAATAGTTAGGACATAAATTAGTTAAAAAATAGCACATTAAAAATATTTTTAAACTTATACATCGCCATCTAGCGGCGACCGCGTCGAAGTCGTCGAGATCAATTAGCGCCAAATACAAATAACTCTGACATCTCAACGCTTTATTAGCAATCGATTGTTATTTACAATGTTAACTATGTTTTCTAATCGACATGCAGGCGGTGCCACATGTTTGAGTCCTGCAGCATCGGCCAGCGCCTGGGCATTCCCTTCTTGATGAACATTCTAGTCCTGCCCTACAAGCACGTTTAGCCTCCGGACTAAGAGGAGGCGGACAATTATTTCCAACTACAACTTAATTAACAATAGCAACAATAAGATGCGGTCACACACGTTCGATGATTAAGTATAAATCTCAAAGAGGTACTCACAATCGCAACAGTTATTATAATATTTGCAGCAATATTCGTTAATAATATCACCGCAAACATTGCATAACTCCTGTACAGAGCTTTCGGCATGCAGCGATGAGAGTATCGCGAATATTAGCACCAACGTCAAAAACGATTTCATCGTGAACGTTTCGTTATTGTCTTTGCTGTGTTCAGATGCTGGTTCTATTTGAATATGATACAGAAACGCACGCGGACCAAAAGGTAAAACAAACACAAAGTAACAGAGCCAAAACACAAAACGAAATAAATAAGAAACTGTCTTGAAGGTGAAACAAAACGATCAAATATTCAAACCGCACACACTCATACGAGTTTTACACAATCCGAGCCGCTTTCTCCGTCAATATTTGCACGAAAACGTAGACGAAAATTAACAGCGCGTAATCGGCCCGAGCTCTTCGGCCATAGTTTCCAAGTTTAACGAACGGATAAAAGAAATCGTGCGGTAACTTAATGTTTAATGATGGTGGAGTCACGTATTTCTGAAAACTATCAGAAGTGATATCCATGAACATCACCTCGCTTCTAACGCGAACCGTTACCTCTGTGTCCACCAAACTCAAATTAAAGTAATCAGAAAAACCGATGCTAACTCCGGCGAGCTTTTGCTGATCCTCCTCTTCCCTAGAATGATACAAATCTATCCTAATCTTTGTAGCAATGTTATAACACTTTACACTATTCCCGGTAGCATCACCGAATGTATTATTCAATACGTTTAAAGGGTGATCAGTAAATACAACTTGAATCCAATCATCTCTTCGCGTGGCGTTTGCATTTCCAAATAAACCCACGGTTAAATTTACCGTCTTATTAATCGACTCATTGTATTTCAAAGACCATATCTCAAAAATTGCATCCTGAATAATACGGCAAACCTCTTGAGCCGTCCTGTTATCGGATATCACTTTCTTATGCAACGTGCATTTCGTAAAAAGATTGTATCCAAACTCTATAGGTAAGTTTATTTCATTGGAGAGTACGCATTTACCATTCACGTTCTTTGGCAGGACCATAAAACTTTTTGTGAAATCTGAGCCATCCCTATACACGTGTTCAGTAACAAGCACTTTCGTCTCGTTCGTGGTAGTATTCACGGTCGTATTCCTGAGTGTTACCAAATGCGCAAGTAATATCGTCTTCCCCACTAAATAACCCGGATTTCCGCTTAACAGATGCGTATAGTTTTTGGTGTTTTTGGAATCCCACAAGTATTCGACGATAAAAGTCTGTGAAAATTGTGTT
Organism: Nicrophorus vespilloides; assembly: GCF_001412225.1. Taxonomy (NCBI): domain Eukaryota; kingdom Metazoa; phylum Arthropoda; class Insecta; order Coleoptera; family Silphidae; genus Nicrophorus; species Nicrophorus vespilloides. The sequence goes on along the minus strand of NW_017100108.1, from coordinate 413,314 downwards.
TCATCTACAGACGAATTGAACAGATCCAAGTATACATTGGCTCTGCGAATTCCATGTGTGCCATTGTGGTAAAACACGTATCTAACTTTTTCTACCAAGTTCTTGCACTCGCCGAATGCGCACTTGGTTTCGGCGGATGTCAAATTCGTACAATTATTTTTTCTACATAGATAAACTACCAATGGGATGCATACGTTTTTAGGACATTCCTAAAACAAACACATTACAATATATTTTATACATTTAATATTCATGCTTACTGGAGACCTTGTTATATTCACTTGGAACATTTGCGGCGAAGATAATACTGTTAAATTATTATTGTAATGCTGAATAGTGAGGTATTCATCAACACTGTTTCTGCTGCAGCTAGTTTTCAAATTCTGTAAATACTTCACCTTCTTTTTCATTAAACAAGCATCCGTTATGAAACTGTCTGGAATTTCTAATATTTTATATAATAAATAAATAAGTTAGATATACGAAAAAATACCTAGTTTATAAATATTTGTATAATTCTTCAGAAACCATATATCATCTCCATATGTATAATTAACGTTATAATCAATTTCTACTTGATTCAACGTGAATTGGGGCCATTTAAGATTTTTTGACCTGTAATATTCCGCCTCTTCTATGTTTTTAATAATCTAAAAATATTAGATTCCATTAATAATACGATCGACAGAAAATATTTGAAATTTTTATAAATTATATTGTATATATCTTTAATTTTTAAAATTATTGACATACATATACTGTCCGCACTTAATCAAACTTTTTCGCTGTGATCAACATTTATAAAAAAAAACATCCCTCAAGATTTAATTAGCAGAATGATGTTTGTCATCTTAACAGTTACTTTTTCTCTTATTATAATGTTGCTATAAATAGGTTTTAATTATTTATGTCACTGTTTAAATAAATATTATTATTAGCACTATTAAATTAAACTTATAGGAAAAACATATTACCTGTTTCTTCTGAACTGTATAACGTTTTGGTAAATTTGTCCTATAAATGCAGAATAAACTGCTCTGGTGAATTTCCCATTCATATAATGTGTTATTTATGTAACGTTGCTGGTAATAGTTGCAAAATTTTGGATCCTCATCGACAGGTTTATAATCCGAGCAAAATTTGAATGAAAATTTATCATCATAGGAGCAGTCTTTGTCGCAACAACAATTTACCTCGCATACATTCATCTAAAATTTAAAAGAAATTTAGTTAACACATGATCTGGTGGTGGCGCTTGAATCAGTTTGTTGTGATCGAAGACTGTCATCATTAGTCGAGGCAACATAACCTAAACATAATACACATAAAAACTGGAATTCGGCCTAGAAATTTTATATTCTTCGAGATGCCTCTACCAGCAGCATTAGCAGCAAAACTAGCGAAAAGAGGTTTGGTTGGTCAACAGAAACCGACAGTGGTCGTTGAAAAAGAAAACAAGCCAGAATCCAAATGTGCCCTTTGCTGCCCCAACAAATACAATATTTATCATGAGTGCACTACTTGGTGCCAAATTCACTGGAAGGTTCACAACAATCCTGAGCCTCATTACATGAAGAGTGTGAAGAAAATGTTAGAGAAATATCCACTACCCAAGAATTGCACAGAGCTGTTTGACAATGGAGTTGGTAGGTATTACTACTGGGATATAGAGAAAAATCTAGTCTCTTGGTTGCCACCAACACACCCAAAAGCAGTCCTCACTGAGCCAGCAGCCATTCTAAGGGCCAGACTCAAGGAGATGTCAGAGCAGGAGCAGATTCAGAGGGACTTTGAAAAGCGGACAAGAGAAAGACATAAGGAGAGGAAGGACAAAGAGGATGAGAGAAGGTACAACAAGCATGATGATAGGGATAGAGGTAGAAGGAGGAGCAAAAGAGAGGATTTACTGTTGGATCCTATGGATCCAGCTTCATACTCGGATATACCTAGGGGAAGCTGGAGTGATGGTTTGGAAATAAATAAACTGAAAGCAGATTCTACAGCTCCAGGAGCATTATTCCAACAGAGGCCATACCCATCACCAGGAGATGTTTTAGAAGCAAACAAATCTAGTAATAAGAAGAAATAAATACTTACATGTAAATTGCAAGAACAGTATTTCTTTTCAACCAATTTCAATATCTCCTTTCTCTTCTTTTTCTTTTTGGGAGTTTCAGTTGTAATATTAGCTGTGCTTGTTTCAATTGAGCTAACTGTTGTAGTACATGTGCTATTGTCCATGTCACAATTATCAACTATTTCAGTTACATTTTCAAAGTCAGTGCTGTTTTGGGCTACAGCTATTGCTACTAGCACAATGTACATAAGGTGCAACATCTTCATTTATATTCGACACCGAATTTGTAGAAATTTCTAAGAGCAACGTGAACATCGAATGTGACTACTCCCATTGCCTCCGTGTTCAATTTGTATCGATCATTTGTTGAAAATATCAAATCGGGGTATTTTAATTGCGGGCCGCCGCCCATAAAGTATTGTACAAAACGCTCCTTAATGCCTCCGAATGGTCGCCAGGTGTAGCAATGCAACGTGTGGGTGCCAGGTGATGTGGGAATTGTCACAAAACCGTATCCAAAGAGGTGACAACGACCAAGCCAGTCCAAATGGTAAACTTGCAGATAAATTTTAGGCCAACCTATTTAAAATACTATGAGAATGAAAAATGTGTAAGTATATTGAAATGCTGGCAATGTTACCTTGCACTCCACTTGTAGCTAAATGAATGTCAATTGGATAACACCATTTACAGGTGCTCTCAAAAATGGAACTGGAGACTTGCGTTTGACCCTCTTGTTTTCCAGCGACTAATTTCCAATTATTACCTGTTGAAAATCATCAAATTAAGAATTTAATGTATAACAATTTATTATTTTACATAAATTATTCCCTTTTATTTAGTTAAATAATTCTTATTGAAACAAACATTGTAATGTATAATAAAATATTTGAAAAATGCAATGACAATGATTAAATTCCTTAGTAAGAATTAATAAAATTAGTTATAATACATCCATTCAACAAATATAAATAATACAACATAACTTAATAAATCAGCATCTGAAATGTTCATCTCTTCACAATCTAGATTTTGTAATTGTAAACTTGATATATTGTATTATAGCGTTCGAAATTAAGAAAACCTGTTTGTATATTATTTGATGTATAAAAAAAACAAACAACATTATATTTGTAAATATTGCATATAATGAAATACAAACTTTTATTGTATCCATAATTAAAATATTTGTAAACATTTTTGCTTGAAAATTATTCAAGAAGTCGATTCATATACATATCTTAATTAAAATATTTTCGTGATTATTACTCATTATTTTTAAGTTTATAATAAGAGATTTACTATGTACTACTATACATGTATATTTATATCATGAATAAATACAACATAGTTTTAGAGTAATATGTAATTATATATGGTCTTAGTCCTTTGCAGCAGATTCATTAAATATTATTATGTAATTCTTGAACTTTTCTGATTTTGATGATCATTGAATTAATATTTAGTATTTTCACATAAAATCTTTACTTTTAATAGGAAATTATCGTATATTAAATTCAATTTCAAAATGGTTGATAGTTTTAAGTGAAGGAAGTACATAACAACAAGATTATTAATTTTTTTTATTACTCCTGAATAAGATTATTATATTATTAATTTTAGGTAGATGAACAATTTGTAATAATTTTGTATAAGAATACAATATATTAATATTTTTCATTTGACTTATGTATGACTTTTAGTAACAAATCAAAAAAACAAACAATTTTCCATGTAATGTACAAAATGGAAAATGAAGTCTGTATTTTACTTAATATTGAAAACTACTCTTACCACATTGCAAACTCCACTTGCAGAATAAGCTTTGAACTGGGAAATCTTTGGCGCCGGTGATTTGCCCGATTATGTGCACCTCTGCCATGGAAAACAAAAGAACAATCGGAGAAGACTGCGAAATGCAGAAACAAAAACAAAACGGTAAGTATCGGTGACGTTTGAATTTGTTTACAGGGTACCAGCAGTTGCCTGGCAACCGCCACCATAGCCGTCAGTCGCGTGTTAGCTTTTGGGGGACGGTCGATCGAATTATTGGATGCGTCTCATCCTAAATTAAAGATCTAAAAATACCAATTGTATTACAAATTGATTCAAATATCGATCGTTGTTGCTTTCGAAACCAGAACAATATAAGATAAATAGGTTTCAGGTATTCACCAGTTTTCATTGCTCGAACTTGTAACGGATGTCAACCGAACTATAAACATTAATTCTATCGTTATCAAAGCGATGATGATTACGTTCGTTGTTTGTTGTGTAAGTTTATTCGTACATTTTTTCCGTTACAGATTTTGCAATAATTTGAACTTTCTTCGAATGAAAGCGAGTCGCCGGCATTGGGCATTGGAAGATACGCAATCGGCGCATGGCGAGTGAAGAGCGATCGCGCAGCTGAGCAATGAAGAAGGAATTAAATGGTAGTGATATTTTACATGTTTTTGTCGTCAGTGCAACTCCTGTTACGGGAAAGATGGCTGAATGAGAGTGGCAGAGAACCGCCGTAAAGCGAAAATCAACAGTTGCCATGTAAAAGCAACGGCCTACAGGAAAAGCACATACACAAATATTATTATTTGAATGTACGCTGTGTGTTCGTGTCTATTTATTGATTTTTTTGATGGTAGTAAATAAAACAGGCAGAGCCAAATATAACAAAAATGTATGTATTCTTTATTTATTTACATGTATATTTAACAATCTTTACTTGTCTCTTATCCAGCAGATATTTACTTACTAATTGGAATAAATATTTTAGTGACTATTACAGTTGATTATCTCATACCACAGAATTTCAAAGCAGAACTTCAATTCATGTTCAGATAATTCAGCTTTAACAAAATGTTTTAAACCTTATTGTAAAAATCATGCACTCTGACCATTCTTGGCAATTGTTATCATTCATTTTAATCATAAGAATATTGAGGTTAAACTCAGTCAATGTTATATTAAATCTAGCTGTTGTTAAATTTCATATGAAATATTTCAATCGGGTATTTCTGCATAACTTAAATGTATATTCAGAAAATTGTCAGCAGGCCATGTTCATTCAGTAAGCACAAATCTATAAAGAAACTTTACTGTTTACAAGTAGTATAATGACAATATTGTGTTTCACTTATAGGAATTACAAAATGAGAAAACGTGTGGCTGAGTGCACAGATGAATATGAGCCACCTAAGAAGAAGCGATCAAATCAAACAGAAGTGACTGGCAAACAGAATATAAGGCCAGGTGAAATTCTAACTGACATTTGTGGAAAGCAATGGAAACTTGGACCCTCAATTGGACTGGGTGGTTTTGGTGAAATATTTTTAGTTTCTGATAGTATCAAGAAAAAAGTGGATGACAATTGCCAATATGTAGCTAAAATTGAGAACCACACAAATGGCCCGCTCTTTGTAGAGATAAATTGCTACCTGAGAATTGCTAAGCTAGATTTAAGTAAGTACTTATCTTTTGTTTTAGAGTAATTTAATTTACCAATGTATATATTGCAGTTAAAAACTGGATGTTAAAAACTGGTACTAATCATCTGGGAATGCCTTTCTATGTGGCATCAGGATCACACCTGGTACAGAGCACCAAATACAGGTTCCTAATATTACCTAGATATCAAATGGACTTGGAGCAAATACTTCAAGAGAAAACCAAGTTCAATTTGAAAACAGTCTTGTTAATTTCAATTCAAATATTAGATGTATTACAATATATACATAGCAAAGGTTTTATCCACGGAGACATTAAAGCATCCAATATATTATTGAACTGCTCTAAAGAAAAAGAAGTAAAAAGCAGTAGGAGAATTTTAAGGCCAAGAAAAAATTGTAGGGTGGTAAAGGACACAAATACTCCAACGGATACACCATTACGAAGGGATGACAATGAAGTCTACTTACTTGATTATGGTTTGGCCTCAAAATATCTGTTATCCAATGGTGAGCATAAGGAGTATTGCGTGGACCAGAGAAAAGCGCATGCGGGAACTATTCTATTCTGCTCTTTGGACGCCCACAAAGGCATTCAAACTCAACGATCCGATTTGGAGTGCTTAGGATACAACATAATCTATTGGCTGACGTCTAACTTACCATGGAACAAAAATTTAGAAGACCCGGAGAAGGTCAAGCGGAAGAAGAGGCAGTGTCTATCCAAACTTAAATCGTTCCTGTCGTTTTGCTTCGGCAATTACCCAAAATTCCTGTGCGAGTACTTCCAGCATCTAACCAAACTAAAATATAACGAGAAGCCAAATTATGCTTTGTACAAGTCGATCTTTCTGAAGGCGATACAAGAGTATGGTTACAAGACCGACAGTCAATTGGATTTCGAGAATATCGAGGGTTGGGGAAAGATGAAAACTAAGATGAAAAAGAATCTGGAGAATATGAGATACCGAAGGGATTTTTCTATGATACAGAGGACGCCGTTGAAATCAAATCTACCTGTTAAACCGCTGCTCAGGAAGAACAAAAAGAATCTCTGTCGGATGAATTGGTCGAGAATTTTAATAGATCCTGAACAGATCCTCAAGCAGAGTAACAAAAAAATAAGTGAATCCAGCGATTCCAACCATAACATCAGCAATCTGAATATAAAAAAACTGAATCCCACGTACGCGATGACCGAGATTTATAATAAATATTTAGAAAGGATTAATAATGATGGACAATCTCCAAAATATAAAATGGAAAGGTAAGTACTATTTAAATATTTTTTTTATCTTTAAAAATAATTTTCTTGTTAAAAATGAGTATGATATAAACTTTATATAAGTTTGAATTTGTTACTTCAAAGTTCAAATGAAGTGATGCATACATTTTAATTAAACAATAATAACGCATTATAACATAACATCAAATATGCTTTACTTAAATAACTATATATAAATATATACAATGCCAATGTTATACTTTAACGTGACTAATGATAGTTACGAATATTTCAGCTCTCCGATTGATGGATACACATCAGCGATGATGCAAGTGCACAATAATATAACAGAGAGGAAGTATTTAGTATGTTCAAATAATAATAGCAAAAAAGCGAAGAGGACTTATAAGAAAAGAAAATCTAAAAGGAAGCAGAGTAAGTCATATATATATACATATAGTAATTAATAAATATGAATAAACAAATGTAATTAATTTGATATTACAGAAAAAAAATCAAATTCGCAGAAAAGTGAAAAGGGCACTTCGTTACGCTCTTACAGTTTACGTGGATAAAAGGATGTTAAGAATATATTTTACAAGACTGGAACTTTTATACACATTTTTTGTTTAGTATTTAATTTTTTGTTATCTCGATGGTCATAACGAATCGAATATATTTTTCTACTATCTACGATTTAGATAAATTGTGTTTCTGTGATTTAAACAAAATGTGTTGTGTATTAAATAAATAGAAATGCTAACTGCAAAATGGAAAAGGAGATTTTTTTTAACTGAGGAAAAGAAATTAAAAAGAATGTAAAAAGTAAATTTATCTTATTAAAAATGCGATGTCAACTTGTGGATGTCCTTCAGATCATCCACCAGCTCCTCGATCTTCGACCCGATCTTCTTGGACACTTCCATCTTCTCGTTCAGCGGTAAATGCAAAAAATTCCAAACCAGTTCACCATCAATCACACTTCTGGCTGGGTTCGATTGCAGTTTTCTCCAACTCTTGTATGTTCTATAAAAATAATTGTTTATATGATCTATTGCATGCAAGAGAGTTTGTTAATCACCTGTAGGATTTGGGATTTAAACCAGCTGTGTGCGATCCCTGCGTAACCAATACGTTTTGCAACATTAGTAACCTACGATAAGTTTTCTCGGGAACTGCCATAATGTATCCTAAACCTCCATCAAGCGTAGCTAAATGTTTATTGGTAAGTTAAAAAAATTGAGCAAATTCGAGTATATTTACCAAACATAGTTATATGCTTCCTGTCAGCACCAAATTGGTATTTCTTCTCTTCACCCAAATCATTTAATTTACAGCGGATCCTGAAGAACGTGTTGATCGACTGGCCAATATGAAAGTCAGCTTTCCTTAATAATCGTTGACCTAAGAATAATGAAATGTTATTTAAATAGCGGTATTTAAGTTATATCTGTTTTACCGCCAAATGATTCCCTTGCTTCTGGTTGATACATGTATAAAATCAAATTCTTTTCACTGTCAGATACCAAGAAACCCAAAGTACTGTTATCGATCAAATATTCAATAGTATAGACTTCACTAGGTCTGAAATCCTGAAAGCACCAATAAATAAATTTTGCAGAATCAACTGTATTTACATACCCTAGAAACTAGTGACAGTGTCCTGTATTCTTCCTGGAATCGAAGAAGGGCCACCGACTTGTAGACGTCGGCAACGAGAATTAAACTTTTGATTGCTAATATTTGGTGAGTGTAAATTTGCGTATCGATAAATGCAACCCCCACCAAGTCATTGTCTTTTAATTGCCAAATATAAATCTAAAAACCAATACATTACAGCTGCATATAGAACAGACTTAGAAAAATAAAACCTTTTGGCCTACGGCCGAAACCAAGAATCCCTTGACCTGGGATATTGCAGTGACAGGACCTTTTTGTTCCTTAGCGTAGATTTCTTTGAATCTGTTTTTGGTGAGAGGTTGTCCAGGTTCTGGTACAACTTCAATAATATCATAAATAAGAATCTAAAATATACGAAATTATAATATTTTTAAATTATAACTGTATTATATACGTACTCGTCCTCTCGATGTTATATCTTCTCCGTAATTATAGTTAGTACCCATTGCAATATAGCCTTTAAGACCAGATCTGGTGCCCTCATAAGCCAATGAGACATTTTTTAAACAATTAACATGTTCCCACTCCTCCAAATCGATTTTAGTATTAGGGATAACTTCCCAAGATACAGGCGAAAACAACATTATACTGAATTTCTCTTGTTGTGGGTACGGATATCGCTTTCCTTTATCCTCGACTGATAATTCCTTATCCTCCCCATTGAATTTATAATAAGATGTAGATGACTCGGATGTACTTGTTATCAAACAATATGTTTTAGATTCCAAGTGGTAGGTAACAAAATGTGGAGTGCATCGAAGAGGGACTTTCCTCACAGGCCAAGGCGCATCGTAACTTAAATGCGTCGGCAAAACACCAATCCTGAGCTCCGCCTTGAAATAAGTTGACATTAATCTTAAAATAAATTAAATATATTAAGTAGCATACTTTTTTGTTAAAGTATAAGAAACCCTGTTGACAATTAATGTTATTGAATGCGGCAAACGAGAGAATTTCTCCATCGACCGTCATCGGGTGTGTTCGGAGTTCTCCACGTGCTGTCATGAATATCCAATGGGGATTAGCGCCACAAATAAATACACCATTATTTCCTAAACAAAAATATAAAAATATATACTAAACTTATATATATTAAGTCTGTTAAGTAATTACCAGCAATGCTTTGGAAATATCTTATTTTTGAAATTTTCTCTTGAACACTAAAGAAATCCGGTTGTTCAGTGTCAATTTTCCCCTCGACGTTAGGCATGTACATAATATTGTGGCGCATCTTCCTGAACCTCAACTTCAAATTTCCTCTTGAGAATCTGAATACCTCGTAGATATATAGGTCGTTCTCCAAACGAACGAAAAGCAATGGTCGGCTAGCTTTGTTACCTAAAGCAACCATTGCGATTTCCTTTACGTCAAAATCGCGCCTGATCTCAGCCTTAGTAATATTTTCCAAGGTAGACATGTTTACCGATTCCAAACTATCTACGAGCACCTTATACCCGAAGCACAGATTCCTCACAATAAAGCACAATTTAAATTCTGGCACAGAATAAATCTCTAAATTCGAATTTTCGCGTACCACGAACAGCCAGTAAGTAGGCTTATGTTCTACGGTATATTTTTTCCACCAGTTGTAGTAGAGTCTTGGCTTGGGCGTAGGATTCAATGATGGCATTTTGAAATCACCGTCTTCTCCGTATAGCAAATCGTCCTCGTTTTCGAATTCTGCTTTAGGTTCGACATCATTTATAAAATGTTGAGGAATATGCGTGAAATCCTCTGGGATCTTGTTGATAAATAAACCTGACACGTCACGATACATGCAGATTGTTGTCACAGCTGGTGTCTAGAATAAAATCATATATTATTTTTAAATCTAAAAAACTTATAATGCTTACGTTAGCCAGAGTTGACTTGCTGACTACCAATTTAGCAGACATTTTGGTTTCCCTCAACATGAGTGTGATGACTTGCCCATCGGCAGTTAAAATAGAAATAAAAGGATCTGCCGTAGATGCGTGTATGATTGGAGAGTTTAAATCTAGGGGAATAAATTGTAGTCGACCAGTACCGAGCATCAGCCTGATAGCATTCATTGTTACTTGCACTATGTACTTATTATTCCCCAGATTGCCTGCAAATACGGTAGGTCCATCAGTTGCAAATCCAGTATTATCGACCTCGTTAATTTCTTGTCCAGTTTGTAGAATCTATAATCTAAGTCAATTAAAAATTTAAATAATATTTGTTTAACATTACCATAGTTCCTTCTTCTTGACTTAATATCAGAAACGCATGATTATCGTCATGGCCAAGAACTGTCCACATATTTGAACAGCCAGGTAGCGAGAAGGTAGTTACAATTTGCGGTCTTATAGATCGCTGAAGAACACATAAGGCCCCGTTTTTACCGTAGCCCGCAGTGGTAACCAGCTCTAAATCCAAATCAACATTCTGACCGAAATCTTCGCTTAGAAACGCTGGTTCTCCAATTGATATATTACCGCAAGGGCCTATATTCAGAAGACTGTCGCACACCTCAAACACGAAAAAAGTGATCTGCAGACTAGCTTGTTTCTGATTACCGTATACTTCCAACTCCTCCGGGTCTCTGATGTCTAAAACGTCACTGGCCATGCAATCATTTAAACTGTCCAGCATCTTTTCCGGTTCCTCTGCCAGTTTTGAACGTTTAGATGACGTCGGCTCGTTCTCATCATCCAACGTAATAACTTGACAATCGTCTTTTTCAGTAAATCGAAGCAACAGTGAATTACCTAATCGAGATCCAAGAAACAAGAAATTATTCTCGCAAACGCAAAGCTACAATGAAATATTTTTAATCATTATTATTATTATATTTAACCAAAAATTTCTTACACAAGTTGTTAAAACACTCGACGCGGATTTTTCAAAATGAAAGCTTCTCACATATCTCATACTGTCGGCTAATAAAGTAAGAACGTACAACTCTCCCCCTTTTAAAGACAATACTAGAGTATCATCATCTAAAAATCCCACTTGCGCACAATCTAAGCTTACTTTAAGGTCTTCTTGAGGCTCTGAAAAAATGTATTCATTTAGCATTAAATATATTACTATTCAGAATTATAGATAATACTTAATGGAAAGCTGGTACTCGTCTCTGCAATACTGTTCAATGAAACACCATATGGTGGAATACTCTGATTCAGATAAATTAGTGCATTTACTGAAAACACAAGTGTCCCGCCAAGTGGTTTCTTAATCGGTACAGCTCTTGTACAATCAAAAGGTAAATTCGCAACGCTCCAAATAATTGGATGCACTTTCTCCTGCAGGTTTAAAGAGATAGCAGCCATAGCACACGTATCCGTCCGCACCGCTACACGACTAAAATAATAAACATATTAAATAATAATTTAAAACAAATAATTTTAAACTATACCCAGAAAATGTTTTCAATGGTTCATATAGGATCAACAGTGTTGGCTCATAATATCCATGCAGAAATTGAATGTCAATTACGTTATCAATTTTATCAATGAAATCTTTCAGCAAAATCATATAAGAAGCCAAAATCAAGGTCTTTGAGTTTGATGATCCTGAACTCATAGGTTTTATATCGGAACCATCTCCATCATCCAACGAATTATCTCGTCGAAAAGGCAACACAACTAATTTTTTACCAAAAACGGTCATCACGGCGCACCGATTTTCAGGATCAGATCGGACCATTGGGACATGGTGATGGTGTGTCCAACCATCCTTCATATCTTCCTCTTCAAAATAATGTAAACTTAAAGTTTTTAAGTCATGTGTCTCTGAATCATATTCTACAATGGATAATTTAGCATCTTGAAAAGCCAAGAGCAATGCATCTCGTGGCGAATTTGCTAAATTTACAGTTTGCATAGACATGACATTTCCAAAAAGTGAATACTGTGCCACACATTCTAATTTGCATTTTGGAGGACATGCAGTTGCTAAAACATTAATTTATATTATTATACTATACATATATGGTACAGACATACATACCAGGTTGTCGTTCCAGTTTAGGCTTTGTTTCATTATCAGGTATTAACCTGAATACCTTCAAGATATTCGCCCCTGCAGTGATCAGGCATTTTTCTAATTTATTGAAGAAATAACAACTTATGGCGTGTTCAACACCAGTTGCTGGATGTGTTTGTTTACAAATTGAGAACATTTTAGGTTATGTGCACTTTAATTGAAAATCCCTAAAAGAAACAATAAAAATTAATACACAGCAAGGTTAATGAATTCCACCAACACACAATGTTTAATTGACTAACTTTTTACTTAAAATAATATCATCAAAAGAGCTGGCATTGTTATCGCCACTATAATAACAAACTTTACGATAGTTTTTGTAGAGAACATGATAAAATATAGAAATGAAGTTACACTATTGAACAATATTACAATCAAAATTTAAATTGACAGCAACATACTAAATAAATATAATAATTACCATAGAAACGTTTAAAATCCTACAAACACAGTTTCACATCACTTAAGTTCAATAAATCTTCTTCTTCTTCACTTCCTGGGGGTTTCCACCTCCTGTTGTACACTTAGCCTGTGTCACACTGACACAATTAAGCCAGCCACAGTTTTAGTGTAAATACACGGGTTCTAAAAACATAGGATAGACAATTCGAGCCGGGGCTCCTACGGCTCCGATGAGTTCGATAAACACAAGCGGTACTGTAAAAAATGCAACACGCAACACTATGTACATGTTTGCCAATTTGTAAGTGGATTTGGTTCCTTACATAAATATAGATGAATGTTTTAAATATCAGTTACAAGTATGTTATAAAAATAGTTTTAAACGAAAGACTCAATAATTATCTATAATAAAAATATACATAGTATATTTATATCATAATTATCATCTACACGGATAAGGTACTTTATTATGCATATATTATTGCCTATAGTATATAACACTAATTTTTATTTTTTTGTGATTTGTATATGTTAGTAAGTTTAAATATTGAAGTATTGGTATTTTAAAGACAAGTTAGTGAAAATTAAAACAGCTGTTGATCTAAAATACGACGATTATTATCTATACAATTGAAACATAGAATAACATATTTGTGTTCATGTATTGCTCATGTATTCAGTTATATTAATAAATTATATTGTGAATATTCGAGAAAATGTCTACACACAATATTAGATCTATGGATTTTGAAGAAGGTAAGCTATTAAATTTAATCAACTTCTTTGAACATTTTTTTACATCTACATCTACTATAGAGTATGAAGAATTTGATGATGTATATGGACATTCTGTGAAGGATGATTTTTGTATGTCACCAAGCCAAACTGTGTATATGTGCAATATAAATAATCCAATTGGATCATACCTGAACTCTCAAAAATATATTACAGAGGAAGCTGAAGAGGTAGAAACTAATGAAGAGTTAAAAAATGCTAAACTTGAATCATGTGTTGAACAAATTAGAGGGACATTGGGAACCACCATGACTCGGCAGCAAATAGTTGATGCAGTTCTGGCTTTTGACTACAATGTGGAGCGTGCACTGAATTCACTTCTCAGTAAAAATCCCAAGACACAGGAGAGTAATAGAGTCTCAAAAGGTGAGCAGAATTTAGAATTGTAAAGTGTCACTAAATGATGCTTATTTAAATTTGTTTTATTTTCTTTCATATTCCTGCCCTTAATTTATAATTTTGTAAGGTAAGATTTGACATTAAAAAAAGCAATGTTTACTATACCGAAATTGAATGATCTAAAAATAAGCAATAACGATAGTAGTAAGAAATTTAATAGTCTTTCGGATTATGTGTCGGATCATTTGAGCACGAGCCCCCTCCGACCGCTAACCAGCATAGACACCAAGTTCAATTCGCTGTCAGCGTTGACGAACAACCACCTGCAAAAGGTGGGCAACAACTCTGGCTCGTTGGTCCGTGGTGCAAGAGATCAAAAATTAAAGAAAGATATAGCCAATCTGTCGAATGGTATTAATGCTATTGCTATCTCGGACGTGGAAGATTGCCGCGTTGACTTGTCCAAAGCGCTGATAGTTAAACGCAATGGCATTAAAGCGGCTGGCAATCGCAACAAGACAGAGTTGTCTGGCGACAGTGCGAATTTTGTTCCAGATTTTATAGAATGCGACCAACGGATAGGGGGTTTGGACTCGAGGAAGCACTCAGTTTTATTGGATTGTTCTCTTGACTGCAAACAATCCGTTATGCTGGCAGAATGCAAGTTGAGCAAAAAAGTTTCAAGAAGTGGTCGGATCATTTGTATGCATTACAAGAAGGCGATAACGAAGCGTATTCGTCTAAGCCTTAGGGCCCATGCCCTCATGCAATTCAATTTTAGTGTTCCGAGTCCCGATGATATTATCAGTCAATATTTAAGACGAAAATAATACAGATTACAATTATTTTTGTTTTTTCATATTTCGGTTTACATATTCAGTTTTAGTTCTAATTTAGGTGTATCCTCTGTTTTATTATTTACTTGTAGATTAGATGATTGATTTTAAAGTGGACCATTCATTATTTTATTACTTCAATAAATTTAAATGTTTAAATTTCATGCACACTATTTTTTCACCTCCTACTTCTTGGTGGCTAACTTTAAGGATTCATCTGTTTAATACTGTGTATGTGTGTTTATAATTAATCATTAATTTTGAAATTATTTGAAAGTGCAAACACCAAGCTCTAAAGTCGTGGTGAGACCGAGGAGAGCTCAAGGTAAGGCCTGGACCGTGACAAAAGGCTTCAACGTTGTTCAAAAGGATGTCTCCCGTTTGAGAAGCACCCTGGGTTCTCAGAGTCCAGTCTCGGGCAGATGAATTCCATTCAATGTTGATAAGGTATTGAACAACAAGTGATAGTCCACTGACGTTCTTGACCAGTACAAGGACAGACCCGATTCGAAACAGCATGATTCGATTCGAAGCAGTATGATTGTGATTGGTCACGTAGATGCAGGGAGAAACACTTTCATTGCTCTCTACGACAGGTTAGTACTCTTTTATATTTATGAGATATTACCGCTATACTAAACAACATTTTTCTTATAATGACATATATAAGCTCATCCTACAAATATCTTGTTAAAAGCATTTTAATAATTTTACATTATTATTGCTTTATATATTGAAACATAAAAATATTGACAATAACACTTTTGAAAATTTAAGAAATAAACGTTTCTTATTTTATTTGTATTTGAAAATAATTTGTGAGTGATGGATACATCTGTGCTAATGAGAAATATAATATTTTAGGTACATCAGAAAATTAACGCAAGTATGAACAGGAGAGCTGCAAGTTGGGCAAACAGATCTTCATGTATGCATGGGTTCTGGATGAGACCAGTGAGGATTGAAACAGGGCCATCACAATTGACGTTCACAGTTTGTAACTCAAAACAAATTGGTTAACTCATTTATTGTTTTTCTTTTACTAATTAGTATTTTCTATAGGTGACATTACTGGATGCTCCCGGTCACAAGGATTTCATTTCCAACATGATATCTTGTGCTGGTCAGGCAGATGTGACTTTGCTGGTGGAGGACGTAACGCAAGGCGGGTTTGAGACTGGTTTTAATATCGGAGATCAAACGAGCACGTGAGATCTTTAGGCATTACTCAATTAGCGGTTGCCATAAACAAAGTGGACACCGTCTCCTGGTCAAAAGAACGATTTGACAATATTTAGGATAAGCTTAAGTTGTTCCTCAAGAAGGCCGGCTTCCGTGAGGCCGATGTCACATTCGTGCCTTGTAGCGGTCTGTCTTGGTCACAAAATCTACGGAGAACAAATTGGTTATCAAATTGGACGTCTTGGTATAATGGTTCTACTTTTGTGACTTGTTTTATTTTGTGCAATTTATTAAATAAAATATAAAAAATAACTAATCCTGTAATTTTTAGTCCCGATTAAGCAGAATCGACTGTATTTAACTGAATATTGCGAGGATTGAATTGCGTCCAACAAACTTTTAGAGATAGAAAATAGGACACTCTTTCTCCAACCATTCCTCTCAATTAAATTTAGAGTCATGTGTATAGCATACATCTCTGCTGTGAAATATTCTCAGATGAGCGTTCCTCGTTAATATAAATCCCATAGACAGATGATTTGGGGTCATGTATCACAGAACTATCTGTATCTTTATAAAAATCAGGAAACTGTAAAAACAGAAAGATTGACATTACACTTATTTATAGAATCTACCCTATTTTACTTTTTGGCTCTCCTCTTATTGAGAGTGATGGAGACTGAAGAACTGAAGAAAAAGATTTATCATCAAAATCCCGACCATATCGAAAATTTCTACAATAATATTTTTAAATTAACGAGTTTATTCCGTTTCAACACTTCAGGATTTTTACTTGTATAGTGAAATACTCATATAGTGAAACATATTCAAAAATACACATAATATGTGTACACATGTTTTAAAAATGATGTAGCAGGCGCACAATCCGGGACTTCTCTTCTCCTCGTTATGCGAAACGTCGCTCGTTAAGCGAGTCATTTTTCTTACAATTCATTTTGTTCGTTAATCGAAATGCTCGTTAAGCGAGGTTTCACTGTATAAATAAACTGGCACAATAGAACCGGCACACTACCATCAAATTACCATACATGAAATTGAACCGAAAAGTAATTAAAATTTCATTTCGGTTTTCCAATTGAGCAATTTTACGTTCCGGTTACAGTTACGGTTCTGTTAAAAATTTCGGTTAATTCGGTTCCGGTTCGACTCTGGTTGCTAGACAATAATTGATATAAATCTCTTTTTAATTTAAAAATTATATATCAGTTATAAATATGTGAAAAAGTTGTTCTAAACGAAAGACTCAATTATCATCTATAATATAAATATACAATGTACAATATATAATATAAAATATATACAATGTATATTTATATCATAATTATCATCTAGACAGGTAAAGAACGTTATACTGTTATATAGTATATATTGTTGCCTATAGTATATGACACTCATTTTTATTTTCTTTATGATGCGACCCTGACACCCCAGATTTAAGTTTTTGCTCTACAACGATAGATGGATTGGTAGAGATTGGTGAATTTAAATATTGAAGTAGTGGTATTTTAAAGACAATAGAGTGAATTGAAAATTAAAACAGCTGTTGATCCAAAATAAGGACGTTTATCATTTATACATTTGAAACATAGATTAACATATTTGTGTTCAAGTATTGCTCGTGTATTCAGTTATATTAAATTATATTGTGAATATTCGAGAAAATGTCTAGACACAGAAATATTAGATCTATGGATTTTGAAGAAGGTGAGGTATTAAATTTTATCAATATTTTTTTTACATTTTATCTATTATAGAGTGTGATGCATTTGATGATGTATATGGCCATTCAGTGGAGGATGATTATAGTATGTCACCAAGCCAAGCTGCTTTTATGTACAATAGAAATAATATACAAATTGGATCATACCTGAACTCTCAAAAAGATATTGAAGAGGAAGATGAAGAGATAGAAAGTAACGAAGAGTTAAAAAAAGCTAAACTTGAATCATGTGTTGAACAAATTAGAGGGACATTGGGAACAACCATGACTCGACAGCAAATAGTTGATGCAGTAGTGGGTTTTGACTACAATGTGGAGCGTGCACTGAATTCACTTCTCAATGAAAATCCCAAGACACAGGAGAGCAATAGGTCTTCAAAAGGTAAGCAGAATGAAATTTGTTTTTTTTTTTTCATATTCCTGCTCTAAATTATTAATTTGTAAGGTAAGATTTGGTATCAAAGAAAGCAATGTTCAATATACCGAAATTGAATGATCTAAAAATAAGTAATAACAATAGTAGTAAGAAATTCTATAGGATTACATGTTGAATAATTTGAGCACGAACCACCTCCGACCGCTAACCAGCTTAGTGTCTTTGCTGTGAGCGCTGACGAACAACCATATACACAAAAACTGTTGGCTTGTTGGTCCGATGTCAAAGAGAAAAAAAAATAATACAAGATATAGGCAAGCTGTCGAGTATTAATACTTTTGGTATTTCGAACTTGGAAGATGCCGCGTTGACTTGTTCAAAGCGCTTATAGTTAAAGGTAGTGGCATAAAGCGGGTGGTAATCATAGCAAGACACAGTTAACTGGTAACAGCGCGAATTTCGTCCCAGAGTTTATAGAATGCGACCAACAGTTAGGGGGTTCGGACTCTAGGAAGCAGTCAGTTTAATTGGGTCGTTCTTTTGACTTGAAACAATTCGTTGTAGTGATAGAATGCAAGTTGAGCAAGAAGGTTTAAAAAAATTGTATAATTTGTATGCAACAAGAAGGTAATAACGAAGCGTATTCATCTAAGCCTTGGGGTCTATGCCCTCATGCAATTCAATTTTAGTGTTTCGATTCCTGATGATATTATCAGTCAATATTTAAGACGAAAATAATACAGATTACAATTATTTTTGTTTCTTTTGTCATATTTCAGTTTACATATTCCGTTTTAGTTATAATTTAAATGTATCCTCTGTTTTATTTTAAAATCATGTAGTTTAGGTAATTGATTCTAAATTGGACTATTTATTATTTTAATAAATTTAAATGTTTAAATTTCATCCACATTATTTTTTCACCTCCCACTTCTTGTGGGTCAACTTTAAGGATTCAACTATTTAATACTTTGTGTGTTTATAATTAATCATTAAATTTTTTATAGTGCAAACAGAAGATCTTCCAAGCTCTAAAGTCGTGGGGGGATCGAGCGGAGCTCAAGGTAAGACCAGGACCGTGACCAAAGGCTTCGACGTTGTTGTTCAGAAGGATGTGTCCCGTTTGAGCAGCACTCCAGATTCCCAGAGTCCAGCCTCGGGCAGAGGAACTCCTGTCAATGTTGACGAGGAATTAAACAAGAAGTGGGAGCCCAAGATTGACGTTCTTGCCCAGTATAAGAAGGACAGAAGCGATTCGAAGCAGCATTTGTATATGATTGTGATCGGTCACGTAGATGCAGGAAAAAGCACTTTGATGGGACATCTCCTTTGCTCTCTAGGACAGGTTAGTACTCTTTTATATTTACAAGACATTACCGCTTTACTGGACATAAGTTATATTTTTTGAGTACGCGACAACTCTGCGACAGGTACTTTAAAATCAAATTTTAAAGTGCTTGTCACGAACTTGTCGTGTATCCATATTTTGTTTATATATAAACATATATAAGCTCCTACCAATATCTTGTTAAAAAGATTTTAATAATTTTACATTATTATTACTTTTTAGGTAAATATAATGAAAATAACACTTTTGAAAAATTAAGAAATAAACGTTTTTTATTCTATTTGCATCTAATCAGAAATATAATATTTTAGGTACATCAGAAAGTTATGCACAAGTATGAACAGGAAAGCCGCAAGTTGGGCAAACAGAGCTTCATGTATGCGTGGGTTCTGGATGAGACCGGTGAGGAGAGAAACAGAGGTATCACAATGGACGTAGGACGTTCACAGTTTGAAACTCAAAACAAATTGGTTAATTCATTTATGCTTATTTGTTGTTTTTCTTATACTGATTAGTATTTTCTATAGGTGACGTTACTGGATGCTCCTGGCCATAAAGATTTTATTCCCAACATGATATCTGGTGCTGGTCAGGCAGATGTGGCTTTGCTTGTGGTGGACGCAACTCGAGGCGAGTTTGAAACTGGTTTCGATTTCGGAGGTCAAACTAGGGAGCACGCATTGCTCGTGAGGTCGTTAGGCGTTTCTCAATTAGCGGTTGCCATAAACAAACTTGACACCGTCTCCTGGTCAAAGGAACGATTCGACGATATTAAGGATAAGCTTAAGGTGTTCCTCAAGCAGGCTGGTTTTCGTGAGGCCGATGTCACATTCGTGCCTTGTAGCGGTTTGTCCGGACAGAACTTGGTCAAAAAATCTACGGAAAACGAATTGATCTCATGGTATAATGGTTCCACACTGCTCGAAGTCATCGGTACTAAAATTCCCATTCATTATACATTCAAATATTACCATAACTTTTTTTTGCAGATAATTTTAGGCCTCCAGAACGCCCAATATCCAAACCGCTCAGGTTTTCCATCAACGACATTTTTAAGGGAGTGGGATCTAGATTGTGCGTTTCAGGTCGGGTCGAAACGGGTTGTTTGTCTGCTGGTGACCGTGTCTTGCTATGTCCCAGCCGCGAAATAGCAACGGTAAAGTCGATTACGTTGGAGGACGTACCCTATCCAGTGGTTTACGCAGGTGATCAACCAACGGTGACTCTCTCGGGTGTTGAAATGGAGAATGTTAGCGTTGGCTACATTATGTGCGATATTCAAAGTCCAGTTCAAGTGGCTTCCAAGTTCCAATGTAGAATCGTTGTCTTCAACGTTAAGGTACCAATAACAAAAGGATATCCGGTAAGTTTACTGTACATAATACTAAAACGATTGATATCAGTTCATTATTAACGACTTATTAACGTGTATATATACGCGCATTTGTCTTATTTGTTTTAAAGGAATAGTGGAAATATTATAAATCAAAAAGTAGATCATTAAGTTTCAGTTTTAAACAATTTAAATAAGTTTTTGAATTGTCGAAATTAATATATACACATAATACTAACACGGTTGTTCATATTTTTCAGATTGTCTTGCATCATCAATCTCTGATGGAGCCTGCGTCCTTTAGCAAGTTAATATCTCAACTGAATAAGAGTACTGGAGAGGTGGTGAAGAAGCGTCCCAGATTCTTAAGTAATAACACTAGCGCCATGGTAGAAATCCAAGTGTCCAGGCCAATAGCTTTAGAGATGTACAGCGAATACAAAGAGCTGGGAAGAGTAACCCTCAGAGTCGGAGGTCTGACCATTGCCGCTGGTCTCATAACTAAAATCATCTTATAAATGTATTTGAAATAAAATCGACCAAACAGTTGATTGTGCAATATACGCTTATTGAATACAATTTTTAAATATTACTACCAGAGCCCTCTGTACAACATATAACTAGAGAATACTTTATTATAACATTATTATATTAAAAATAAAATTCGAATATTCGAGCTAAACTACTAAATGACTTAACATTTATTAATGTTCCTTTACAATTTTTGATTTTATAATTTAACTTTCAACGTTAAAACCGTTAAATGCTATGACGTGATAAAAAAATAACTAGAGAAATATACGTTCCACATTTATTTCAACTTATTTTGTGTGTGTTTTTTTGTATTGGATAGTTATCGGTGATTAGGTTATTGTGAAAATGGAGAGACTAAACAAATTTGAACAAGACCAAGAGTACATTGTTCTGGATAAGTTGTTTGATCAATTAACGAATTCGAATACTGCTGAGGGCAGACTTTTTCACAATGTAAACAAATCGGTAACAACGAATTGTGCTAAAAAAAATAGTGAGATTTAATTATAAGTAATCTATTGTTTTCTATATGCAATTATTAATTTTAGGTAGCAACATAGTTATAGAGAATGAAGCCAGTTATGTGCCAGATGTATACAAAAATGAATTTGATTTGTTCAACCAGTACTTTTTAAATTTAGAGTAAGTTTTTTTTATTCAATTTATAATTATAACATTCATGATCATAGGAAATCTAAACATACACAGAGTATAATTCACTATATTGAAAAATGCTTTTCAAGTGATTATTTGAGTGATTGCAACCTGACTGGATGCAGTGTTTTCATTAATCAGGACACAATTCTGAGTACATTAACTTTACCAGAAATTTATAGTAAACAGGTCTCTAATAAGATTAGATTTTGGTAAGTGCACTTTTATTGCTAAAGTTGATACATATACTATAAATAAAACATTCAGCCCTTATTCAAACAAAGTGATAAAAACAATTGCTGTGGACAATATCAAAGAAGGGGAGACTCTAATATGTGAGAAGGCTGCTATTGACGTAAAGGCACATAATTGCATTTGTGTAAATACAATGAACTATGAATGCAATCATTGTTGGAAGCCAGTAAAATCTTTTTATACGTGAGTAATAAGATATGGAAAATAATTGTCAATAATAATTACATTTTCTCTTTAGTTGCCATGAATGTCAATTAGCTGTTTACTGTTCAAAGGCATGCTGCACAGAGGCTCACAATAATTATCATCGATGGGACTGTCATGCCCAGAAAACACATTTCTTTGGATTGGGAGATCTTGGACATCTAGCTGTGCGCATGCTATTTTGTGGAATCAAATGTAATTTTAATCCTGTAGAAAATAAGTACAAGATGTTGTACAACTTGAAATACAACCTAAGATTGTTTTCAAAATCTGAAATTACCAAGCTATTAAATGTAAGTGATATTTTATGGATATCTGGAAAAATAGAACTATATTTTAATCTCATATTAAAAGTAGTGCTAATATTGTTCATTGTTGGCAAACTAATTTTGAACTTTTGAATCATTTTGTAGATTGTTCAAATTATTGTTTAGTTGTCTGAATTATTTCATTATTGAATAATTTTACTATTGAAGGTACTGCTTACTTCTAAATTTAATTCTCGAATTTATATTATTAGTATAATGGTTGAAATTTAGTTTGCTAAAAGTGATTACATATTAATAAATTATTATATATAAAATTTAAGCAATGCGTTATATTACATTATAACTAAGTACTATGTATTGCAAAGAAAAATGTACAAAAGTTAAGCAAAGTGTTATACAAATAGAACGTCATTCTATTTCTGTAGATACTAACTACTAGATATACTATCTATAACAGACCCCCGAAGAATGGGTATGTGTAGAAAAATAATCCGTCTGTCATCATTTTTTTCTCCGACTCCTCAAATATTTTTTGCGATCCCCACTTTGACTTTGACTCATACTTGAAGAATTGAATGCCCTCTTCGGTTATGAAACTGTCACCATTTATTTATTAAAGATTCAAATTGTATGACGTACACTATTTCCACAAGTATAAAACGCACCTTAATTTTGTAGTTTACCAAAAAATATGTGACAAATTTTGTTGATGCAATTATTAATAATTACACAATATTTTTAGAGATCAATGCAGATCATGGTTTATTTATCTAAATATACAGAATTATTTTCAAACATGCGTGAAATGCGCATTATGAAGAAGCGTACTGTGACGGAAAAGTTTGTTTACTTGGGTGGTTTATTGGTTCGACATTACGCGCAGGCCTGCGTCAACGCCGTGTTCTTGCCTTTGGAAGATTACTCTTACTTGCTAGAAACTCGAGGAGTTGACTATTTAAATCCTGCCATATGTGTGTATACCTGTAATATTCGACACAGTTGCTTACCGAACGTATTCATCAAGTATTATTTTCTCGCAGATCGCAATATCATCGCAATTAATGATATATCACAATTACAGTTACCGCAGAAATTATTGCATCGTCAAAGCTCTGAGGGATATCAAAGCTGGGGAGGAAATTTTATTGAACGTCAATGGTTTGGATAGTTTCCAAACTATTCTTGAGAAGGTGAATATCTTCAAGCAGAAACAAATCAAATGCAACTGTTTCATTTGTGCCGAGCAGCACCTTTGGAGGGTAAGTAAAATATGCATTAGAAATGCGTTCCGAATATTTTTTTTAAATTTCAGTACACAGAGGAACTGTACAAGTGTCCCAAATGTATGGGACCGATGGGTCGCTTTTTTAATTGCTGGAAATGCTTTAAATGCGTTTACCGTGGAATCGATTTGGAATTGGACAAAAAACGCACATTATTATATAACATGTCTTCCGCCATGGACAGTGAGTATTTTATGTGAATTTGAAAAATGCAAATTTAATTCGATTACTTGATTTAGCTTGCCGAGATTCGGATATGATGGTTGTATTTTTGAATCGGTGCGATATTTTGTTGTTCAGCCAGTTTAAGCAGTACTATTATGTTATCGTTAAGTTAATTGCCGTTTATCTGGTGAAAGGTTAGCGCATTGAGTGTATGAGAAATAATTTTTAAAACTTAGTGTTTTTTTCAGACCAAATAACCAACGCCATCTTCTACATACACAAAATGAACTTCAAAATGAATAGCGATCTGCAACAGTATTCGATGATGAGAATCATGGTCATCAGTGCCGTTATAAATTACATTATTATGTATGCAGTACAGAAAAAGTAAGTTTAGTATAAGTTTCAAAAGACTATTTGAAAACACTTATTACACTCGGTACATTTATCGTAACTGGTTATCTCAAGGGTAGATCCAGTGGCTTGTGTCGCTTCAGTCGCTGTGTTGTTAGGCTTTTGGGATATTAGAGTTAAGACTATATATTTTTGTGTATATATAGTATATAGATCATAAAAAGAAAAAGGTAAGTTATTTACCGTTATAAATTAATTTTAAAAATATTTATATAATAATATTCAGTAATTAATTATTCGCTTGTTTTTTTCTATATAAATTATATAACTTTAATATTTCGCAATGTCGAACCACTGCCAGAACATCTCTCCATCCTCGTAAAGGTATTGAATGCAACGTGATTTCCTCCTAAAAAAACAAGTCTAAATACATTCTTGTATGTATGTTTTTTGTAGTTTGCTTACTCAATGTTCAAGTAAGTAATGCAATACGCTTTCGGGGTGTAATTGAAACACTGATTTCCAAGCACATTGAAGTACAAGTTTCCGACCAGATTCGAAGCGAACATGTTCGAGGTTTTGAGACATCCGTAGAATTCGCTGTCGCAATCGCAGTGCAATCTGAAAATATTTTTTGAAATGACAATAAATGCAAGCAGCGAGAATTTAATAAACTTCACTTAGTGTATTTTCCGTCGTTTGTTAAACCGTGATTCGTAGAATGGGCTACGATGAAATATTTGCAATGGTCATGATCTCTGCAGCATTTATCTGTTTCGACTAATGTTCCCAAATCGTCGTAATCCTTCGCAATGTCACCATCACCGCACCACTTTGTACCTGACATGTATCAATTAGTATAACGGGACATTTTTAGTTTTCTTTTTATCTTTCTCACCTGGGAAAATAGCTTGCCATAGCACTTCTGGTTTAGTATTGGCCGCCTGATACAGCTCAAGGTGTTGAGAGAACTCGGTGAGATTGATCGCTGTGGATGCACCAGCGATTATCGAAATTGTGAAATAATAATGAACTAGTTTCATTCTTGATAACCGATACACGAATGCGATTAAAATTTTTCTTTGAGTACCGAAAACTACATTACCTGATCTTATCAATAGGATCAATCTTGATGCAATCAAATCACAATCAATATTTTGTTTTGATCGTATTGAAATAATGTTTAAAAAAACTACAGCTTGCGAAAATAACAAATACTACAAATTAATTTTATTTCTGAAAAAAATAAGGACAAGCTATTCTAAAACCGATATGGACCTACGGCATTCAGCTTTGGGGATCTGCCTGTAACACCAGTATTGATATAATATAGAGATTCCAGTCCAAAACGCTGAGGAAAATTACCAATGCTCCATGGTTCTTCACAAACGATGACATCCATAAGCAAGCTAATATCAGTTTCGTCAAGGAAGAAATACCAAAGCCTAGCACAAGTTACCATCATCGGCTAGAGAATCACTCAAATCAACTGGCTACGGAGCTGATGCATACTGCAGATCAACGTCGAAGACTGAAGAGGTATAAACCGCAAGACTTACCCAACCGATTTTAATAATCAATAAATCAATGTTTGCAAGTGCATAAATAATTGTATATGTGAAGTGGGATTACTGGATCTTCTTTTCATTAAGCATTAAGCTTGATATCTATGTCAGATGATAGATTGCTTTAGTAATAATAAAAAAAATATAATGGTAATTATTGCAATCTTAAATTTATGCACAAATATTACATACCAAGTATGTGCGCATAATTTTAATAAATACATACAATTTAGCAAAATACAATCGTTTAGTTTAAAAATAGCATAAGAGTTATTGGTAAGTAAATCACATATTTCAATAATGCAATTTGTTTATTAACATTTTGTATAATAAATATTATGGTTTCAAGAAATCGTTAATACAGATACAAATCATAATATTTTCAACCAAAGAAAAAGTAATCGTTGCTTGTTACTTAAAATATAGGAATATCGAACCACTGGTAAACTTTTTCTTGGGTAACGTCCAGTTCGTACTTGACGCATTTCTTGGATCTAGAAAATATTTATTATTTTGGTATGGTCTGCAACAACTAATAAAATATATCTTACGGGAAGTAGACTTGTTTGGTACATTTCTTGATGGGATAATCGCTTTTGAAGCATTGCGTTCCCAAGGCGTTGAAGTAAATGCCACCTATGATCTTAGAATCACGCGTGTTTACCGACTTTAGGCATTGGAAGAATTTCTCGTCGCAGCCGCAACTCAATCTAAAATTTTAGAATTAAATTAAATATTTTTATAAATTAAATTAATTTTCGTAGTTCTATAAATATTGTGTGAGAATTATATTTTGTTTGTTTATTCACTTATTTATATGCAATTTGTTTATTTTTCATCTTATTGTTTAAAATATACTAACTTGCTATAGAAGCCTGTATTGGTCAGGTTGTGATTGGTTTGGTAGCCTTCAATTGAATCGTCACAGTTGTCGTGTGCTCTGCAACACTTGTCTGTTCGTGCGAAATCGCCCAAGTCGTCGAAATTCATTGCAACATTACCGGCACCACACCATTTGGTTCCTGGAATTGCATCTTGTAGATCTATTTTAAAGTATTGTAAAATTTACCTGGATAGATGAAGAGCCAATTCGGCATCCGAACCTCTTCCTTTCTTGCAAAGTCTATGTCGTTGTAGTTAACTTTTGCATCATTGTCCCAAATTATTTGAATACCTTCGATACTTAGAAAGAAACTGAGGAAAACACACGATAGAACTTCGAGAGAGTACATTTTGGCTATGTGTCTGACGACTTCATGGAAGAGCCACCTGGAATATATACGCGAGTCTTTCGGTGGGGCCGCCGCCTTCAAATTTGCATATCTAAATCGCTCTAATTTTATATTTCCTTTCGTATCATCGAATTTGTAATATTAATTGCTTAAAAGCTTTATAAATAATTAATGACACTGTGGGCATTCTGATTAAGTTAATTATTGTATACGTTTTTTTGTTTGTTTTTATGCAGAGGCCGTTGCGCTAAATCCTTGATCGAATGCTGCGAATCGTTGATGGAGGATTTGGAAAAGTCTAGCGGTTACTACCAATACTCGCATCAGATGCAGCAGCTTAGGGCGGCTTTTAATAAGACCATTGGTACTGATTCAGCCAAAAGAAACTTCAGGAACCAGGTCAATGACGATGAAGATGTTGATGATTGTAACGAGATCAAAAGCGAGGTGAGCGAAAAAATCATAGCCGCATATGCTCTCCTACAGCTCGCCAAATTCTAAATGTCAATCAAGCACTTCGATAAATCATCGGACAGTGTATTATTTTTAGTCATTGTAATGTATATTTACGTACCTGTTATACACAAGGAAAGCCTTACTACATTTTTTTTTTACAAATATTATATCCGACGTCTACATAGGATTATATATTTATTTTAAATACATGTTTATTTAAATTTTACATGTACGTACTATTTTTATTGTTCTGTATCGTCGATTAAACTAATATGTACCTTTATATCAGATAATGTATATATTCATAAACATGCAAATTAATAATATACAAAAATATACACAGAACTATACAATATACGTATCTATTTTGAATGTATGGTGTTTTTTTTTACTAGTTATTCTAAACATTTTATTACCCGTTACCTTTGTCAAACCAAATATAGCAGACCTTCGAAGACAATCCCTTCCAGAAGACGATTCAACTTTGAAGATGTTTCATTTCTAAGCTAAAAATTATGTAAATTAAATAATAATGTTGTAGGTCTCAAAATATTCGGTTGTCCGGAAATTTGTGTAGATTTTCACTAAGTAGCGTTGGCAATGCTTAATATCAAAATTGTTAAAAACGTACATACATATATATTCTGTTAGGTAACATTTCAATCGTCTTTAAAAAACAGTAATTTGGATTAAGCGTTGTTTATTTTTGAAATCTCATATTATGTTCAGAACAGAAAGTCTTCTAGTTTCTAGTTTTTTACTCGCGATATATTCATATATAAATTCTTGAATATTATTTTCTTCTGCTAATGTAATTTATGACATTATTTTGCACTATTCTTTAAGCATTTCTTAGTGACTTCTTTATGAGTGTTTTACAATTGGGTTTGTTAATGGTGTATTTATTCCAAAACGTTTTAACTATTATTTCTCTTTATATTCAGTGTTCGACGAAGGTGAATAATGCTATAACGCCCTGATAGTATACAATGACCAGCTAAAGAGAACAAAAACAAAACAATCTCAGAACTCAACTTGAATATTTACATATACATATTTAAAAATCATACAAACTGTGTTGACAATACTGATTATATATTTGTATAATGCATTATTTTGAAACAAAAACAGATATCAGAAATAAACTTAGAATGTCCCGAAAGATCTGGCTGGGACACCGAAACTGGAGACTTAAAATCGGAACAATACCGATTAACCGCAAGCTTTTTCTTAAAAATAAAATTGACAATACTTTAAGTCAGAAGTGATTAATAGAGCTTGAAAATGCGGACTTCGTTAAATCCAAGCCATAGGTAAAGTTAACCGAGTTATGACTACTTCTAATATCAAAATACATGACTGCAATCTTTGGGCGATTCTAAACTTTGTTGTGGCCAACCACTTTATTATTAATTATTGATATAAACAAGCCTATCGGCACTTGAAGCATCCGATTAGAGTAGAGGTTCCCAAACTTTTTTGTGTCGTGGACCCCTTGCGATGTTTTTCGGTTTTGGGTAGATTTTTTGTAAATTTATTATTTATATTGGGGCATCTTTATAATTATTAAGATCTTTGCTCTGAGACTGCGCGTATGCTTGTAACAAGATGATAATGGTATATCATTATGTTCAGGTTTTTACAAGTTCAAAATGTATTGCGACCACAAAGCGAATGCCTTCATCTTACAACTTACACAATTTTATAAACATTTATAATAATGTTTGTACTTCATAGGTACTTTTATAAATAATGTATATGTCTTTATATTATAAGATAGTATAATGTAACTAAATAGGTACTATCTGTGTATGTTAAGATCCACTATCGTGAACCCCCATTTTCATTT
Organism: Nicrophorus vespilloides; assembly: GCF_001412225.1. Taxonomy (NCBI): domain Eukaryota; kingdom Metazoa; phylum Arthropoda; class Insecta; order Coleoptera; family Silphidae; genus Nicrophorus; species Nicrophorus vespilloides. The sequence continues at coordinate 383,706 of NW_017100108.1, read as the reverse complement.
CATGGACCCCCAAATTTTTTTTCGCTGACGTAGACCCCTTGCAGGTTGTCATAGACCTCTGGAGGTCGATATAGACCACTTTGGGAATCACTGGCCTAGAGTAATAAAACCGTTTTGAAGAAATGCTCTGTTTCTCATATTTTGTTAGTTTGTGTCACCCTCTTGAAGGGGGCACTATTTGAAAATCGGGCAGGTAACTATAAAAACTATGCCACCCAAAATTAACCTCCCCAAACAATTGTAAGATGTATCACTTTTAGACCTTATCGACAGCGGGAGACATAAACAAATCTCCGCCGGCACCTATGACGAAATTAGCCCCTACCCTTAGAATATGATTCGTATTCAGGACGTCTTCTTACATATTAGTACTAGGAAGAACCTATGCTTGTAGCAACTGGAAGCTAGATTAGGAATCACAAGCATCTAAGTGTTAAATAAATACTATTATTACACTGACTTTAATCTAGTCTCTTCCATAAAACCCACTAGACCTCCACATCGACAATACTACAAAGTATTCCACAGTGTCCAGAGGAATATCCTGGGCACGATATATTATTCAAAATAATAATTTAATTATTTACATATTCGAAACGCAAAAAATAGTAGTTTTCGAGTATAATATTTTTTTTATTATATATGCATTAGTGCACGGTCCAAAGAGGAAATGACCACCAGATCGATATTTGAAGATTTTTTTATTTGCCATCTTTATAAATCTATTATTTAAAAAAATGTTTTTGTTTTGCAAATCATTCTTTTCTGTTTATTGAGAAAGTGCATTCTATTAATTACATATTTTGGATCTTCCATTCCATTTTAAATTTTTGTTTTTTTTTATTATTTACAAAGCAATCTATCTACAAAAATAGAAAAACAGATAACATGCTCTAGTTCTGGGCTTAATAATGAGAAAAATTAAAAATATATTTTGGAGATCGATCCAGCGACCAAACTCCACAGAGTGCCTGTAAAAACTCACGAACACATACACGCAAACAAGTCTTATTGTTAATTTAGACACTAACAGTAACTTTAAAAGCGATTAGGGAGGTTCTGTGGTTTGAATCGTTTCAATCTTCGTCGATGAGATTCAGTGTGTGTAAGTTCAGAGGTAAGTTGGTTTGGATGGTCCTTCGCCGATGTTGGTATTTGCTGCTGAGTTCCGTTATCTCATACTTCACAAATCGGACTCCAGTGTATTGATTAATGTATTCGTTAGTCGAGAACCAGGGAGCATTGGCAATTGCTCTGAGCATTTTTGACTGGAACCGCTGTATGATGTCAATACTTGTATTACAAGCAGATCCCCATAGATGTAATCCATAAGTCCATATCGGTTTTATTATCGTTTTATGTATTAAAACTTTGTTTTCCGCTGAGATGGATGAGTATCTACCCATCAGCCAATGCAAACTTTTTACTGTCAGTCCCAGCTGTTTACTTTTTGTCGTAATATGCTTTTTCCAGGTGAGTCGACGATCCAGATGCATGCCAAGATACTTAGCATCATCAGCCTGTGGTAGGGCACTGCCATTCAGTGTAACGGGTGGACAAGTTTGTCGACGTTTGTCAGGAAATGTGGCTATAGTGGCGTGCTGAGGAGTTGGTAGATCAGCCATAAAGATCAAATAGAGTAAGGGTCCAGAAACACTTCGGTCGAACGCCAGTGAGATGTCGAGGAAAGCGGCAGAGCAGTACCTCTTCTCAAGACTTGCCAATCACATCCACCACACGATGCACCTGGTTCCACAGTGCCATATTGCTCACGAAATCCGAACAGGTGTTCCGGAATGAGATGAATATCCAACAGCCAGGGCTTCAGTCTTCGCAGCAACAGCTTCTCGAACAGTTTAGACAGTACCGGCAAGAGGCTGATTGGTCTATATGAAGTTGGTTATCCAGGTTTGGCGATGAGTATTATATGGGCTACCTTCCACTGTGATGGAAATATACCGAGTCTCAGGATTGCGTTGAAGATAAGCGTTATTACCCTAATGCCGATACTGGGGAGCTGCCTTAAGACCTCTGCTGTAATCAGGTCATATCCTGGCGATTTTTTAGCTTTAACTCTAGTATAGTTAGTGACATTTGGTATGGAGACCCCAGAAATTCCATTATCTCGTTTTCCTCTTCCACTGCAAGTCTTGCCGGGAAAGGTTGGAACACGTTTGTTAGATGGTCAGCAAACACCTCCGCCTTCTCTTTGGTTGTCGAAGGGGCGACTCTCTGTTTCGGTTGTTTCATATGCTTGGTCGCCTTCCACAGTGAGTGTTCGTTAGTTCTAGTTCTAGACAGACCACCAAGATAAGTTCCTGAGTTGTTTATTAGCTCTATTCAGGCGAGTTTTATCATCCGGATGGTAGGTGGTTTGCCAAATCTTCCTCAACCTTAGTTTCTCTTTTACGTACGTTTGCTGGACCTTTTTAGCTGGTCGATAAATAATAAATTTAATATTTTTTTATTATTTTAAAGAAGTATATCTAGCTTATTATAAATTAGTGAGACCGGTATGAGCTACCTTCAGAATCACAAATACATTAAAGAGACAATACATATATACAAGAACTTAATGACTTATGCTGAAAAATGAAGATGACACAAGAATTAAAAATGACTTAAGCAAACAGAAGCTGACATATAGAAACATTTTTGGATCTTCAAAGTATATTGATTGTGGAGTGTATAGTGTCGGAAGTTGGTTGGAATGTTAAACCAACTTCCGACACTTTATACAATCCACAATCAATATACTTTGAAGATCCAAAAATGTTTCTATGTGTTGAAAAACCATTTTTAAACTAAATTTTTCCCTTCCTCCTACTTCATCACTCTTGGAAGCAGGGAACATTCAGTTTCAGTTGCTAGTTAATAAATTCGTTGGGGGGAACTAGAAAAAATAAATCCGTTAATATGTGGAAACTCTTTATTTTAGCTTTTGTGTAAAAGATTGAGGTGAAAAATTAGCTTGCTGTAGTGCAGTTGTTGAAGTATATGGCAGCCCTGTTTTTGCCTCTGCTTTCCACGGTGGAGATTACTCTTTTAAATGAACGGCTAAGTTTATATCCTAAGGAGACAGAGCTTAGTAGGTTAGTGTGTGGATCGATGGGTTCAGCCACAACAATGAATGGACCTGTATCCTCGTCGGAGAACATGTTATTGTTAGGGGATGTTGTCTTGTTATTGTTCACTAATTTTCACAGGGCAGTCCTGATTATAGCTTCAACGTCTATGATTTTTCCAGTTTTTTTCTGCATTTAGGAAATTATCAATCTCTGTTTTGAGATCTGGTGAATCTAAAATATCATCTAGTTTAGATTTGTCTGTGCCACTGTCTACAATAATGTTTATAAAACTGAGTTCTCTGAAAATTGACATTCGAATTTGGGCAACAATTAACATTGTTTACAAATCTCATTCCATTGATAGCTTCTTTGGCTTCATACCATTGTTGTAAATGTTTAGATTTCATAGTAACTGAATTGATTAAATTCCTATCTTTGTCTTTTAATATTTCTAGATTTAAACTGTCAAACAATTCATTTAAAAACCCACATAGCACATAATGAATTCGCTGAAAAGTGTCTTCCATTTAGACAAGATATGTTCCCTATAATAAACAATTCCATTGATGCACTTGCTGACTGACTAAATACTTGCACTGCTTTGAAAAGTTTCATCATTGGTATTTTTTTTTCAGGAAATACATGCCTTGCAGTAAGTTTATGCATCAATCTTCTTGTTGTCCTCTTTGGTGCAACAATGAAATATGCAGTTTGAATATCTTCCCAACTGGCAGTGTAATCCTCTCCTTCCACATTAAATTTCAAATCTTTATTCAACAAATTGTTTCTCATACATTTTATGATTATGACTGTTAATATTTCTGTTAATCTACTTACAATTTATTTTATAAATTTTACTATTATAGTGGATTTAGTTTCCTGAGTAAAACTATGTTACAGGAAATTTCCGCTTTTTATATATGCTTTTAATCATAAACACTTGAGAATGATCAGCTATTCTGTTAGTTCTTTCAGAGCCATCATCCTCAAAACCACTTCTAGGTAAATAGTCCAAATGTGGAGTTATCGACACTTCATTGAAAATTAAGGTGACAAGCATTTCTTCAATGCTACTATTGTCAGTAATATGTGTCTTTAGTGTTTTGAATATGCAATCATTTAATCCAGGATTTATTCTGATCCTACCATTAAAGCTCTCAACTGTAGTAATTGTCGGATGTGAGACAAATATTTATAGGAGCATCTGCTTTGTTGAAAAATACATAAAGCCAATACTTTGCCTTCTGCAGAATAGTATTCTCCTCTAATTTTCCTTCTTGCATTCTGTAATTGGTTTATAAGACAGTTTTGTAAATTTTCATCTAAAATTTTCAATTCTCAATATTCTGCCTTATATTCCCTATTTTTTTTCTAAATAAACTCTATTATATAGTGTCGTTCTGCTATTTTTTATCATTGTACTGATCTTTTTTCGTTTTTTAGTATTTAAATTATCATTTTCAACCATATAGTGATTTTCATGAATATTAACAACATCCATTTCTTGATCTTCCATAATATTTGGCATTACTTGCTTATTATTCTCAGAATGAAACAAAATTTTCCAATGAACTATTGCACACTATGGAGAACAAAATGACCTTAAACAAGTAGTTTGTTAATTAAAACAAATTGTTAAAGGAAAATTACTTACTTGCTTATAATTCTCAGAATGAAACAAAAGTTTTCTTATGAACTATTAAGCACTGCTGATGAGGGGCATCTCAGAGGACCAACTTTAAACCAAAACAAAGCTACATAACTTCAATATGATATACTGTTGCTTATTATTCAAGATTTAACAAATGGCAGTATATACGATACTTACATTTAATAAATTAATAACTGTGCTTTACATAAATATAATTATATAGAATGGATGATTAATTATTCAACACTTGTCAATGCCTAAAATGTAAATCAAGTAACTGATGTACCCCTAACTCATGCAAACAAAATCTCGAAATTACCCAAATGGTTCCAAACAGTCCGATATTCCGTTGCCAACTGTTGCCAACCTTTAATATAATACCCAAAGAAAACTATTTGGTATTTTTTTATTCATAACCTCAAAAGTTGTGTCACATTTGTGTATCCAGTTTAATACTAATTGGCTTATTTGTTGCTACGATGGCTCAAGGGAAGCTAAAAGTGAAAACCAACGTTCCGAATAATTCAAAGAACAAAAACAAGAAGAAGGGAAATGCGACAACGCCACGTTCGAGTAAGTACATATATTATTTTTATTTTAAACAGATTTAATAGAATTTCCATCTGCAGGGAAACCAATTCAAGCTAAAAAGAATAAAAATGAGGAAATCCAGAAGTTGAAAAAGGTGATCACAAAGACTGTGAATAGGGCTGCCGAGGATGAGATCAGAGAAAGATCAAAAACCAAAACAAACTTATCAAAAGCACAGGAGGCTGTTGTCAAGCACAATCTTACACCCACAAGTTAAAAACACAAAATATATTTAAATAATATTTATTAAAGTCAATTGCACATAAAATAAATATTAAAGTTATAATCTAATCTGTTTTCTTTAAATAATTGTTGCTAAACTGCATCAATTTTATATAAAATGTGTTGCACATTGACTGAATTAATTATTGCTTAGATTATATGTATGAACTGTTTGTAACAAAATATATGATAAATAAATGTAAATTTATACATTGTAAAAACTTTCAATTGTGTGGGGGAAGTAGGATCAGGTAGGTTTAATTATCTATAATTAATGGCACTGAGTTTGTGAAGGCACTGCGGAACCGTGAATCTCATTGCTTCAGTTTGGAATTACGGTGTTGCTCTCTGAAATTAACGATATTTTATTAGAATCTCATATACTAACAGCAGTGTAATTAACTAACGCTTGTCATTTGATAATCATTCATTTGTGAATAAATAAATTCAATGTACATTTCAAATTATGAGAGGTAATATGTTATATTTGAATATTATTTAGTGCGCATGAAAGTTCCATAACTTTCAAGCGGTTATGACGTGAATTAGTTAATAGTATCAATGTACTTACGATGAGTAAATGACCCGTGGGCTTGTCTTTCTGTATGGTTTCTGGATTACCAACAGTAACCTCGATAATTCCGGGCTTTCCTTTCATGTTGTGCTCAATCCTAATAACAATCATTGTATTTTATGTGACTTATGTCAAGTTACAGTTAATACTTACACTTTCTCATCTACTACGCTGAGCATGTTTTCATTTTTGGTAAAGCTTACGATTTTAGTTACGCATTCGATCAGCTGAGGAATCTCCAGGATTAAATCTCCCTGTAAGAAACGGCTCTTAGCTTTAACTATCTATTATTATTTTGACAATGCAATACCTTATCCTTTTTGATCATTTCTTCTGGAATTTGGACTAGAAGCACTTTATCTTTTTGGGCCGTAACCAGTAGGTTGACTACGTTCAGTGGTAATCCGTGCTTTTGCGTATAAGAGTTTCCCTTGGTCTCGATAATGTAAACGTGTTTCGTGGTAGCAATCAAAATTCTGTCTCTTGCTTTGTATCCGTGCCTGTCGTATTTCACTGCCGAAGTCGAATACATGATTCTCTCGCCGTTCAAAGACTTGCTAAACAATTTGTATGCTTCTTCCTGTTCGCTAGGAATGCGTTCATTTTTGAACCATTGCGGAATACTGTTTTTGTAGCTTTTCTTGTGACCTGAACGTATATATGTGATTAGGATATTGCCGAAAATATTAATTAAATTTACCGTTTACGCTGAACAATTTCTCTGCGAGAACTTTGAGCTCAAATTGCTGTTTCCTTTCAGCAGTTAAATTCTTTCTGTAAATTCTACTCAAGTGCAGCATGTGATAATGTTGTATCAGCTTGGACGCTTCATTGCAACTAACTGGATGAGGTGGCCAGTACTTGATTAAGACAGAGTTCGGCAGATTCTTGGATAATCTTATTAACCAATGCTTCTTTGCTAAAGCGACGAACTTTTTGTTAATCTCAGTTTCGGGCCCGTTGCGAGTGATGAATCCCTTAATGAATCTATAGAGAATAACTTTCAAAATATGTCATAACTATGTAGGTACGTAGATCTTACCTTCGCACTGTTTCCACGGCAGCCTTCCTACGTTTAATGGCCTTCTGGGCTTGGTACCTTCTATACCACTTTTGGACAACGATCGAAGCCAACTTGAGCTTTCTGTACTCTTGCCGTTGCTTGTATCCTTTCCATGTAGCTTTGATGACGGACACTAAATCATGCTTCTTCCTTTGGAATGCATCCTCGGTTTGGAACAGGCTTTTAGGGTATCTTATAAAGATTTTAGTTTTGCCCATCTTGTATTCATCATTTTCGAAGCCGAGTGAACAGATCAATTGTTGAACTCCGTCTTTGGCGTTGCCGTGCCAATGTGGCCAAGTCTGCTTGCACAAACACTTGTACCTCTTCAAGAACGACTCGTAGCTTCTTCTGTACGCGAAACCTGCCCTTCGCACACGCAAATTTTCCATCAATCCCAAATATGTTACTTGATGACTCACGATGTCCACATCAAAAAATGCTATAGAATAAAGAGCAATGTAAATATTATACATAATTCTATTTTAAACTAGTTACATGGTCGTTTATCGTCGTTGGGCTTTATACAGCGAATGTAGTTGGGTTCCTTATCAATTAAAATCTTCATTAAATCGTTGACGGATTTCTTGAACTTGGTGAATGCGGTTTCTGGTAGCCTCATGGACATCACCTCGCTTTTCGGGAAAATGTTTTTGATGATGCTGTGCTGGGAATTGGACATTGCGTAGCGCAAATCTCTAAATAACAAGTCGTTATTTTTCTCGATGAAAGTTTTCACGCTATAGACCACTGGTCCGGCGTAATGAATCACTTGGAATTCCTGAAAAGCCAACGAATTCATATTACAATTTACTTACAAGTGAGTACTATAACACTATAACTAATTTACATTGTTTTCAAATTTCATCTGCTTTTTGAGCATTTTGTTGAAGCCCTTGAAGTGCTTGTGTCCTTGCAGGTTCTTGTTTAGTTTCTTCAGCAAGGTCAAATCGTTTGTGTTTCCAGGCACCAGGCATTCTTCGTCCATGATGGAGATAATGCCTTTGAACTTCATCTCGAACAAATCGCAAATGATCTTATTATCAAAATAATCGATATTGTGCCACTCGATACCCTCCTTGAGATATTCCTGTTGCTCTTGCTTTAGTGTCAAATCAATGAAAAGCTGCTGCAATTTTTCATTGCAGAAATTGATGCAAAGCTGTTCGAAACTAAAACAAATTTAAAAGTTTAGATATTAGAATTTGTCTGAATATTACGATTATCTGAAACGTAATTTATTATTAAGCAATAGAAGTATGCACCATAGATAAATATATATGAAATTTATAGAAGGTTGATGTAATTACAAACAAGTATATAAAACTTGTTTCTACAAATATTATTAAGCATTTAAATTGCGCACTTATTTATTTGACTCCTAAAATTGTGTAATACAAATATGGGCATTTATCGTTTTGTGTAAATGATTTATATTCTCTATTATGGCATTCTGTATCTATAATTGAATTGAAAATATTTACTGATAATTTTGATAATATAACCAAATTAATAACCGTTGATAAACAAGTAAATTATGTGCATTTATGAACATTGAACGTCCTTAAGGTACAGGATGATAAATTATCCATTTATTTCTAACGATTTTCTATTATCACATTATTATCAAATTTTTGTAACTTCTTTTTTAAAAAACCGGTATTTCGAACATAATTTAATAAGTTTATAAAATTAATAAAAAATATATATATGTAAATAATTATGTATTATTAATATTTGAAGTTGCAATAAATTGTATTAGCAATTGTATTAGTATAAATATATTGGGTGTGTTTTTAAGAGAAATAATCAAAACTTACTTGTTTTTTTGGAATATTTCGAAACCGTAAATATCCAGTATTCCGATAACGGAGTTCTTTCTTTGGGTATTGGCCTGTAGAGAACTGTTGATCTTCTGGACTAACCAAGTGAAGAGTTTGTCGTAGATGGCTTTAGCCAAAGCGTCTCTGGCATAAATGGCGGTCTCACGATCCAAGGGACTGGTCACTACATCTCCTTTCGCGTCGATGGTTTTGTGGGTCAAAGCGTTCTTTAGTTCTTCTTTATCACAATTCAAAAGCTAAAATGCAATAAATTGTTATGAATTTGGTGATCAATATTGAATAATTAAAGATATACTTTGCAGACGGCATCGATTGACTCGTTATTGTTGACGGAAGCAATTCCCTCCTCTTCGACGAAGCCGATGTTACCTAAATGCAAAATGCTGGCGATAATCTTAAAAATGTCAATTTGCTCCTCGGCTGTGAACTCGATGATGGTCAGGGCTTTGTTGAGCTCCTCGAACGCGCTTTTTTCTTTGTTGCATGTTCCCTTTTGCTGCGAAGATATCAGAATATAGATATTGTATTCGATGTTGATGATTTAACTTACACTATGACTAAGGTAATAGTATGACTCTAAGTTCCGCTTAAGCAGCAGATCGTTGAGCATGGTATCGCTGGCGCCTGCAAGAAGTTGGTAAAAGATGTGGAAGTTCCTCTCACCATTGAACTGGTTGATTACTCGCGATTTCTCCAAAAGATAATTCAGAATGTTTCCTCCCACTGGGTTTCCCTGCGTACGTTAATTTCATTAAGGACTGATCATGTTAGGTTTAGCGCGAACAAACTTCATAATCGAACTCGACGTCCATGTACTTTCCGAACCTGCTGGAGTTGTCGTTGCGAGAGGTTTTGGCATTTCCGAATGCCTCGAGCACGGGATTCGATTGGAAAAGCTTATTCTTCACCTTCTCCACTTGACCCTTGGACCCTGTCACCTCGGCGATGTACTGGAGCACCTTCTTAGAAGCCTCCGTTTTTCCAGCTCCAGATTCACCTGTACGAAAAAGTGGACACAGTTAACATATTGTCAAGACATCAAAGTAACGTTACCAGAAATAAGGATACATTGTTCTCTGTTCTCTTCAATCAAAGATCTGTAAGCTGTATCCGTCAATGCGAAGCTGCCGGAATAATAATATATTTTTAAATAGATTCATATCGCAACTTTAGCCGTCGCTACTCACATATGAGGTGTCGTCTCAAAAAAGTGTTTCTTATGGAATTCTTTGGCATACTGCGATGAGTAGATACCCACATCTTTGTAGGGATTCACCGAGACCAGCACCGGTCCAATGTTCGTCTACAAAAATCAACACGTAACGAATTTCGCAAAAATATCATTGCAAACACTCACGTAAATTAGGTTTTCATTGAATCTCTTCTGCAAGTTATTTACGAAGACTTCTGACGAGTTGAAGTCCTCCAGAAGCACGGCATCCTGCACTCCGACCTTGTCGCGGTCCTTCAAAGAGATCTCCATGCCGCGACCTCAACACCTTATTCTTCACATGAAACAATACGATATGAATCGGTTACTATCATTCCAATCGAACACAATAAAAGATACAATCTTATCGCGAGATGACAGATTATTATTTTATAATACAAATGTGGGTGTTGCGAAATTACAAAATATCGATTGCATAATAGCCGTTTGCAAAATCCGCGTTCTAAACTATTTTCTGCATGCAGCAGGATTCTGCTGTTCTTTCGACGAACGCAATTAAATGAGACGAGCGAAAAACATAAATTGCAATCGATTGACGCAGATTCGACTAATCCTATCTACATAGATTACCAATAATTAAATAACATAAATATTTACCAAAACGGGGAAAGCGGGAAACGATGTTTTATACAAATACGTGGATTAACTTTTGTCTGCGCTCTTTTCAGTCTGTTGTTAATTGGCGTGAAGTGTTTAGGCGCATGAAGTACAAGGGACTGAAATAATTTTGCTTACCGCTTTATCTAAGTCGATGATAAGATTAGATTCCCATCTGACTGATATAAATAAGCTCAAATTGCGTGAATTTTGTTAAAAACATGCATATTTATTGTGATTAGGACGATTTTCTCAGTTGTAGATATATCTGAAATGAGATTTTCTTTGATTTAATTAGTAAAATTATGTACGGTGGTTTATCTAGTAAACAATGCATAGAGGAAATCCTTGGATGTTATCTGTAGACCTATATAAATGCATTATAAACAAGGTTTTCGCAATTTTTTTCTTTTAAAATAGCAATGATGGCGTCCAAATAAATTATCAGCAATCAAAACTGAGTTTAAAAGAGGAATGACAAATTGAATATTTTCTCATTAGTCGGTTTGAATTTGCATAACTTGAATGACAGTTTAAAGCACACATTCCATTAGTAGAGTTTACAAACATGACAATCATCTCCGACAATGATATTATATCGCTTTATATTTTATCAGTTGAATGATGTAATTAGAGCTATATTATTTCAAGCTATAATTAGATTTCTCTTAATAGCAACAAGTATTTTTTTGACTTACTAATATTTTCATTACATGGTAACGACAAAAAAATAGTGACAAAATGATGTATCCGTTATTTAAAATTATTTTTGACAAATATATGATTAATATCATTTTGAGAAGTGAATAAAACCCGTGTTTTTTAAACTCTGACATTTTCACATATATTTTTTTATATTTAAAGGGTTAGCCATCTTTCTAATATTATTTTTATTTGTAATAAACTCACACAAGGCTAGTAAACGAGTATTTATTATGAAGCTTAATATCATTTCTAATAAACCATCTAACATGTCTGAATAAAACATGTAACACCCATGATACCATCCATGATACCAATATACAAGGTTCACACGAACGCATATTGATGGATACTAAGCCCGTAAATGGGTGGAGTGAGATGTAAAAAAGTCTTGAGGTTAAGAAAATAAAATATGCACTATTCAGAACGCATGCTTATGTTTGATAATAATTCAATAAGTCTTGAAGTAATATAATTCATACTATTAGTCGTTTTGATGTTTGTTATATTGTTAGTCAATCTAACATTACTGTCACCAAGAAAATCATGTGCGAAAGATAATGAAAATCATCAATCTCTGTAGACTATAATAAAACTCAAAGAAATGTCATTTGCTTATCACTTTCTATTATCTGTCAGATTCTAATCAAATTTTTCATATTGGGTAAATGTTATAATATACCTTTCATAATAAATAGACAAAGACAATTATAAAATAATTTCTAGGACTTACACAATCATCTCAACTTCTCTCCGAAATAAACAAACAATTCTAAAAATCTTCCAGACAATCGAAAAACGGAACTCAAAATCAATGGATAAAAACTCAAAAAAAGGAGATTCATACGTGATCTGTATCTATTTATGAAAAGAACAAGACAAATTGGCAAAAATCTTTTACTTTTTTGCATGCACATTTTGATTTCTTTTTTTTGCATTATTTATATTTGGTTCTTTTTTTATGGACAAACAGAAAATTGTTTCTTTTTTGGAATTGACAAAAGGACATAAGTATTTGCATTTGTGTAAAATTTTAAAATATAGTAATTTTCAGATTTTACAAATGTTCTTATTATTGGCACTAATTTGGGGCAAAGGTCAGATTTTAAATCATGTATTAAAAATAAAATTCTGATAATCCTGAAATAATCAAAAAAACAAACATATTTAACATTGATACATTGAATTCAGATTTTTTTTTATATAAACAAAATATGTAATTAATACATTTGTTAATCTTATCAGCTTTTTATTTAAAAAAAAGTTACTCAAAATACTCAAGTGTGACATGTTCGTTCACTTTATATATTATCCACTATAAATGTGTTTTCAATACACTCAAACGAAAATAGCTTTTTTTGTTTTTGTTTCAACAATAGAGATTAGTTATTACATTTATAAAACTAATTTATTGAAACATTTCTATTGAAACTAATTTGGATAGCCTGACATCAGTCTTTCTTTCTCGACGTAAATCTTATTTAGCACGTTTTATTTTTATATATATAAAGTAACAACTTTTGTGAAAACTATTCAAGTTCAATTTATAATTAAAATAAATTAATAAACGTAGATAAACTGTAAACGCATAAAAAGTACCATAGAAAAACAACAATAATTCATGTTCAGAACCAAACACGTCAAAAACATTTACACTAGAGGTACCGAGTGTCAATTTGACACCCTTTCGAACTTTGTTATATAATTTCTCAAGGTTAACATTATCATATCGCTATTATCTTTTATGACTTTTTCTAAAATATGCATACAATTTTAATAACGATTGCTTAACGAGTTGAATCCAAAATTTTCGGATTTTTACTCGTATTGTGAAACATATTCAAAAACACACATAACATGTGTACACAAGTTTTAAAAATGATGTAGCCAGCGCGCAATTTGGGACTTCCTTCTGCAACTACGATAATGCTCGATATGATCTTTGGTGGTCAGCTCTTCCGATATCATTGTTATTTACCATCCAGCCTCATGATCTTGACCAAAGACACAATTTCGTGGAGACAACGCTCTCAGGCCAATGTTGCTTCCAAGCAGAAGTGAGGGTTTTTTTGGTAACACCTTCCCACGAGTTTTCGATTATCTTAAGACAGGCAACGATGTGGTATTTCCAAAACTCTCTGAGAGTGAGATTAGTCCCTTCAATCCCCTCAAAACAACACTTTTTAGTGTGGAGCGAGTCATTTTTCTTAAAATTTGTTTTGCTCGTTATCCGAATTACTCGTTATGAGAGGTGTTTTGTTCGCATACGGGTCGCATACATGTAAAGTTATTTTTATTTGGAGAACTCAGACAAATTTGAATTTGGACAAATTTATTTGGAATAAATTTATTAGGTAAATTCGAATTTAGGGCTCTTGCAAAAAAATATATTTCAGCTTTCAATATAAATAAAAAACAACTTGGTTTGTGTGCACCTGCAGCACCACGGATTCCGTCTATTATTATACATCAGAGTCTAAATTAAAATACTATCATAATGTTATATACATATATAAGTTTAATGTAAATAAAAAATATATCAATAATTAATAATTAATTGAACTTTAAGATTGATTATATAAAATGAATAGACAATGAACAGAGAGATATGCGACCATTTGAATGGCATTTGATATAAGCGAACGGCGCTATCTAATCTCTGCAACGAAATGAAAACATCCAACAGCGGTTTCTTGAATGATCGAGCATATTATGTGGATCCGATTAGAATTCGATGCGAGAGCTGCTTTCGTTTCCTAATTGATATTAGATTGCAGAAACACGTCGAGGCAATTTCTTAACGAAAACGGAATTCCGCTTGCATCGCTTCACATCGTATTGCAATCGCGTTCGCGCGCCCCGACCGACCGGAAATACGGCCATGTTCGTACGTACACCAACTGTACATCAGCCGTGATGTAACGCGTAAATCGAACGCAAAAAATAGGAAAACTTCTTCGTTCATTTAACTCGTAGAATCCATTAAAACTTAATTCGAGTTACTTACTTAATGACTTTTGCCGTGTTTTCGTTTGTTATTTGTTTATGGTTGAGCTGTATCGGAGCATTCGCGAAAACGCACTGCGATAACGACGTATACGGTAAGAAGTATGTAGGAAGCGAAAAAGTGAACTGAACCTTATCGAAACATAAACAGCCCAATTAAAAGGCATTTTTGTATCGAAATGCAATTGCAGTGAAAATACAAAATAAACGTATTTTCAGCCAACAGTTGCGACCAGTAACGAATAATAAAATCAATAATTATCGGATCGCAATGAAAGTGTAACAAGGCAGGAAACGATTGTTCGTGTTATGTGGAAGCAATTTGTTAAATTATATAGAGTAAAAGTGCGAAAGAACAAAGAGTACTTCTCTTCCCGTTCTCCATTATTATTATTTTTTGTTTCCTGCTCGAAGAAAGTCCTTTTACGGCGGCGACGGTGGTAAAATATTGAATGCCTCTTTATATATACATATGCACACATGGGAGACGACTTTCTTTTGATTTGTAAACGGAGAACATATTTCTTTCGGTTAATAAGAAGCGTTTTCTGGAAACTGCGCTTTCCCAAGTGAAATTCGCAGTTTAAATTTGCGGTGTCTATGTTGATTGATTGCCGTCTACTCTACACAAACTCGAGTTTGACTACATCGAAACCTGCTATTAAATACTTACCGTATGTTACTGTTTTAATGATGCACTTTTAATATTTGTCTAATATTGTGTGCGTGTGCGTTAAACATTGAAATAGTTTATATTACTGCTGTCATCGCGGTTAATACGGTGTAAGACGTACCAAAATATACGTGAATTGTATTAGCATTACTCGATATTGGTATAATCAATATAAATTTTTATTTGTATCTCATATAAATATTTAGACGCAGGTTTTTTATTGTTACTCTAAAAATAAATTTTACCTCTTTACAGTTTTTATATTTCGGTTGAAGTAACTTTGAGAATCCTGGCTTTAAATTAATCTAAACGATCAGTTACTGTATTTTAAGTTATAAAGGATCTACAAATAGAACTATTTGAGTAGAATCGTAAAAAATAATACTGACTACTTGGCAAAGAATATGTATAATAATTAAAATATGTTTAAAAAACACCAAAACTATAATTCTTTATGCTGATAGCAAATGTTAATAAATAGGACAGGAAATATAATTTCAAATGGATTATTGAATTACATTGAATTAGTATAAAGGTTCGTTATGTAATAATAGTAATTATTATAATTTTTGGCTAAAATAGGCACACAAATAATACCAATATGAATTATTATCCCCAAAGAAAGAAATGAAGTTATATTATAAATTTAAAAAAATAAACATAACATGATTAAACATAATAATTCTGTATGAATTAAAAGATAAGAATATACAGTGGAACCTCGCTTAACGAGCACCTCGCATAACGAGCATTTGGCTTAATGAGCGGAATGAATTATTTGAAAAATGACTCGATTAACGAGCGACGTTTCGCATAATGAGTGACGACGAGAAGTCCCGGATTGAGCGCCATTTTTAAAACTTGTGTACACATATTATGTCTATTTGAATACACCTAGGTATTTCCGCCCTATTTTTAAATTAATTAATAAAGTATTTGAGATTATCTAAAATCGTTCAAATGATTTTGGAATGTTTTTCTATAACTGCTAAATCAAAGTGAACTTTTCTAATTTCGTCTTCATGTTCTTTGTCTTCGTTGCTAACAAATTCCTGTGATAAAATATCATTTTCTGCATTCAATAAATTTCTAATCGATTAATTGAGCTATTTCGATAACTTCATTTACAATCTTTGGTCATATTTTGCGCCAATCTCCATTTAGTAATTTCTAAGTGACTTCGTTTCAAGAACTATCAACGTTTATAATTTCTGTAGTTTTTCCAAATTGTAAATTGGATTTTTTTATATTAAATGGAGTTTGAAATTGTGAAATTCGTAATATTTGTTAACCGAGTTATTTGTATATTTAATTCAAAAATGAACTATGACTTTACATGAAATGCATGTTCATTCTGCATGAATGAATTTATAATCATTTAATCAGATGCATTTCGACTTTGGAACACTAATCTTTCATATGTATTCATTAGTAAATTAGATACATTTTCATAAATAATTACTTCAACTTTTCGTGCATTTCGTCGTGTCCCATTTTGTTAGAAAGTCATAGTCGAATAATTTTCTCGCAGATTTTACCGGTGTCCTCAATTAGTCTCAACCATTTAATGTTGCATTACATTTTATTAGGTCGCTACACAAGTAACATAATTTTGTAATCAACATTTTCACTAAAAAAAATCAACGATTTCTTATAAATTTTACTTAAATATTTTTATATTTCTATTGCACAAAATTAATTATGTATGTATTGGTTCCATGACCAGAACAGCGATAAAACAAAACTGACAAAAAAAGAATAGTGACTAAACAGAACATCGGAAAAAAAGTAAAGTTCAAGCAAAATAGAAATATACAAATGATAAAGATTGAATAAAACATTCATTATAAATTTGTGTATTTAGATGTGTTATCTATATAACTTAAATATTTTGTTCTTCTTTGGCGTGTTTTTTTTTAGTGCTGTTCAGGTTTGTCCGTATATATTATATCATGGGTTTTGTCATCTTGTATAGTGATTATTGTTATTAGTTCTGGAATATCAAATGGTAATGTTTTTCTCTCTTTTAATGCATAGTAATATATTAAAGTTTGCTTTCCTGATCGATATTTCAACGAGATATTTAACAAGACAAGAGATGGTGATATTTCAATCAACAGCAGCAGATTTTAGAAGAATAATTTGTAAATTCGGGTACGGTCTTAAACAGTGTACCTCTTTATTTAATATATTTAACAATTAATAAATCTGAAGATGTAAGAGTCTCCAAAATACACGTTGAATATAAGAAAGGTTAAATAAAATTAATATGTAAATTACCAATACTTTTAATTAATCATTAAGTAGATTATGTTCAAAATATCTTAAATATTACTTCAATTGAAAACGACACCAATAAGTCAGGTGTAGTTATTGTACACGAATCAAAAATATTCTAAATTTAATAATGATTAATAATATTTGTTCTGAACATTAGTTTTTGATTAACATACAATGAAGTAACAAAAATGGAATATTATTTATATATGCGACTACAGAATATGGTGCTGTATCAATTAAACTGAGTTAATATAAATCTAATAAACAACATCAACATAAATTATATCTTCTATTATTTATCAAATCGTATCTAAAACTATAAATAGATATTGTAATTTATTATGAAAAGAGTATTCTTTGAAGATTTGTTTCAGTTATTGTATTAGTAGAAAATAAACTTTTGTTTATATTTTAAAATAAATATCGATTCATAGTATTTGATTATCGATTAATAGTCTATTAGGTAAAAATACATTTAAAAAAACTAGTATTATTTATATGTACAGCAATACTTCACATAGTCCGGATTCATTAAAATCCAATTTAAAATGATCAAAAAAAAACAAAATTTTAATTCAGAAAAATAAAAATAAATCTCGTGTCTAGTTTCGTGTTGTACGATTTGTTTTATGTGGTTTTAAAGTCCTCGATTTGTTTGGTTTTAAGCAGGTATATTGACGGACTATGCGATGTATTGTTGTACTAGCATTAATTATAGCATTAAAGAAAAAGAAGGAATATTCATATGAAAGCTATGAAAAAGAGATTTCGGTCATTGGTTTTATTCAAATTATTATTGTAAATAAATAAAAACTATGTACTATCTCGTTATCGTTTTCTATCTAATCATTTTCATGGTTTTATTATTATTATTATTTCGTCAATAGATTTAGAAAAGGTATTGTTATGAAACAAATTTAACATATATAATTCGATTAGTGTACTAAATTTGTAAACAGCAAGAAAGTGCTATTAATAATAAATATTATTTCGTGATGCAATATAATTTAAATATTATAAATAAAAGTTATAATAAAACTCTGTTCTAATTACAAAACGTACTTTCTAAAAACTTTATTAAATCGAAAAACTATAATGCCTTTTGCGTTAACACTTACTATAATTGAGAAGAAGGTTGTTTCAAATATGAAAGAAAGCAGAATCCCCAAAACTCACTAATTGTGCACTGATTAATTGAATGTCATCGACGGAGTGAATCGTCACTGCAAAGCACAGAAGAAAATCAAACGTTAAAAAAAACTAAATGGAACTTCGGAAAAAGTATTTTGTTTTGTGATATTTGATCGTGCGGGTCCCAGAGGATGATGAATTTAAATGTCAGCGATGACAAGCGCCTGCTCAAGCCAACTCTATACCACAGCACACGGGGACACCAACCGCACGCAGACTGTCATCGCGAGGAGGAAGAAGTCGACTGGAGTTCGACGGGAAGGAAATAGCCGAAAGAAAAAGTAGAAGACCAAGAAAACTAATAACAATAAAGCACGGAACAGTTGCGATGTGAGGAGTGGAAAGGTTGTTGCACGATATCGATGCAAAACAAAGAATCAGCGAATGTAAATCGTTTGATTCGAAATTTTTTCATTAGCTGATGCAAAACAATGGGCGTAATGGGCTAATTAAAGCGAATTCTCGATTTGAAGATCGCAACACTGAACGTGAAAAAGCGGAAACCATTATAAGAATTATAACTGAAGATTACTGGGTTTCAAGGAGTCACGGCCTTTTCTATTACTCATCTTCCTATTCTTCAATTCCGTAAGCGTTTGACCCATTTTCGTTGAACGCAAACTTCGTGCATTTGTGAAATATATCTAGTATTGCAGTCATACATATATAATGATAATGTAATTTTAAAATAATCATTTCTAAATTGAATTATCAGGATTAATAAAATGTATACGTTACTTTAATTTATTATTGCTTTTAAAGAATTGCATAAAACGTATTAGGTTACAAATCTAATTTGATTAAAAAAATAATATTTTTTACAATATTTTTCTTGATGGATCATGTATTGAAAATTTTATTGTAGTAAAGCATCATCAATTTAAAAACTCGTTCAACTCGTTTACATTTTAATTCTTAGAAAGAACTTGATATGACTATTTATAAAAATATATACCGTTTACGGATAAAAGAAAATCTAATTCTGGATCCAGTATTTTAGTAAGCAGTTATAATCGGTTGTCATGGATTTCGAAAACATTCAAATTGAACTAGTAATGTGCAATATATGACCTATGTTATTAAATTTTGTGTTTAATTAAAATAATAGTGCTGATACAGTATTAGAAATCATAGCCACACAAAATGTGAGAATACACTACAAAGTAAGAAAGCATGAGAACTGTATGCAAAATATAAATGGAGAATGCATTTGGTAATATTGTAATTCTGTTTTTATCATAATTTTCTCTGTGATGTTAATAACTAAATTACTTTTATTATATACATGCATCAAACACACGAAATATGACAAAATCATAATATAAGTACAAATTCTGATTAAATACATCTTATCTTTATAATTATTATGTTGGGTAAATTATTAGGAAAACATTGATATTTACATAAAGAATGACTCATTGCCTAATAAATAGTATTTTATACTGCTGTACGTAACTCTGATAGCTTCTATAATTGTAATAAAAAGTGGAAACAAATTTATTATTAATGATAAACATAATTTATTTGCGTGAAATTTAAAAAAATAAATAGTAATACAAATAAAAATAGGAGAAAAACAACTATAGCAGAATTAACAAAATTTAATCTGTAATATTGTTGATTTAAATTTTACCTTTTCTCAAAATATTTCTTTAATCGATTCACACTTTAATTCAAGTACTGTTTTTTTTAAATAATCATTAATGATAAACTAAACTATTTATTATGAATTACAATGTACACGTGCAAAGATTCTTCACATGAGCTTTAAAGAGGAAGACAAGACAACACTAGTTTTATACATAAAACTATTTCGAATAATATTTCCAAAGTATAAATGAGAGTACATATTCGTAGAGGATATTAAATTGTGTATAGTACTATAGTAAATTTGTATTAAATAGAAAAAAAAATGTAAACACAAAATAATTGATTATAAACAAAGAGTCGAACCGAAATTAATTTCATTTCAGTTTACGTACCAATTAAATGTTTATCGTTCTCATATTCGGTGTGACAAAAACGCCCAATATGTCGTTCTATGTTTGCGGCTTGGTTTCTGCTTATTAATAAATAAATTCTTATTTTTATGGGGTGTGAGTTGTGATTGTGAGTAGGGTTTTATTTATATCGATGAAAAAAGAAATCGGAGTATTCAAAGAGACCTCGTTGATTTCTCTTATACATTGTTTGTTTATATACTCTATTAACAATAGGTCGACCAATACAATGTCGAATAATTATTTTTTTCCAATGTCTATATAAATAAACCAAAAGACTAGCACCGACATACTACCATCAAAGAGCATACATGATAGAAAGAGATTATGAATTAATTTAATGAAAAAAAAAAATTGAACCAAAATTTAACGTAAATAAAATTTAGTTCCTGTTCTGTTAAAAATTCCGGTTAATTTCGGTTCGGTTTGTTGAAATCTTCCATTCTATATAGCCACCTTGTCCTAAACCGCTAGCATTCTGTTTTCAACTGATCGCGGTTCATGGCCTGGATACCAGTCCGGAAGGAGTTAGATTCGCTAGACTTGTTGGTATGTCTCTCGAATACGCCCTACACATAGTAGTCCAGAGGGTTTAGGTCGGGACTGTTAGGAAGCCAAAAGTCCTTCGACCAAAATATGAGACTGTGCTTCATAACGTCATAAACAGTCGATCTTAGGTAGCCAAAAATTTAATAATTTCGGTGACCGACGTCCCAAGAAAAAAATGCGACAGCTAACATAAAAAAAAAATTGGTTTTAGGGCCGTAACTAATATTGTTTGGGGGCTCCATAATTCGCGGAGCACTGGGCATACGGTCGTAGCAACATTACTGCTATTGGCCAGTGGTCTTTCCGTCCTACAAAATACATGAATTATTAAAAAAACAAAAAATAATAGGAAAAACGTTGAGTTATGTTGCAACTATTTTTGCACTAATAAAATTATTATCATTAGTCACCTAACCATTTTAACTTATTTATGAAGTATGCTATTAATTATATGATGTAATGATCATATATACAAATAACAAGTTATAACAACATTTATTGCAAAAACTAAATAATTTATAAATAGGGTGGAAAGGCGGACTTTTCTTTATTTTTACTTTGAATTATTTTCCTTTTTAAAGTTTATAATTAAGTATTGTTTTTTGGGGTTTTTCCGTGCCATTTACACAGAAATAAGCAAAACCATTGTGATTTTTTAAAATAATTATTAGTCCTTTCTATGTATATAAACATATATGCATTGAAGTATGTATGTATTAGTAGTATTTAAAGTTCTGAATGAGCATTCCGGATTGATAAATCATAAATATGTTGAGTTAAAAATGGGTACCTGAAAAAATTCGTTGTATTTCAGTAATGGCAATTACCAACAAACCGATGTGATACCGACATTTCTTATCGGAAGCCTCGAAATGCATAAAAAGTGTAAACTGTTAGAATTTAACTCAGTCCAACTTATTCGACCCTGTAGGAAAGCATAAGGTGTACACAGTTACAAAAATGGACAAATTAATGTTAATCTTGTTATTAGTCTTTCGTGAGTGACAGTGATTATTATTTTGAATAAATATATTGAAGTGTATTGTTTCTGAGCATCTAATTGAACATATATTTCAGTCGTTGGCTTTGCCGTCAGCTTGAAGCGCGATGATCGGATTGTCCATGGATTCAATGCAAATTATGAAGATTTTCCGTACATGGTGTCGATGAAATTTTTAAAAGATGGAGACACCATGTTCTGCGGCGGAACATTGATCGCAGACCGATGGATTTTGACAGCAGCTCACTGCATATTCAATATCAGGTTTTGTGTATGTAAACTGTTAATAGCTGCTAACTGGAGGGCTTGTTTTTTTTTTTAGATTAAATAACATTAAAGTCTATACGGGAAGCGGAACCATTTTTCAAAATACGCAACAAAAAGTAGAAAAGCTTATACCGCACGAGGATTACATTCCGAAAGTTACCGGCAACGATATAGGTCTGATTCGACTGGCCTCGCCTGTAGATGGGATCACATTCGTGGAATTGGAATCGGAGAAAAGAAATGGCACGGGTATTTTGGTCGGATGGGGTTTCACCGAACATCGTAAGGAGAGCAGAAAATTGCAGAAATTGGACGTTAGGTACGGCAACTGTCCGGAATCTTTTGCACGGGCTTTGCGCTTTGATTCTAGAAACTTCATCTGCACTTCAACTGAAAATGGGAAAGGTGCTTGCGGAGGAGACTCCGGTGGTCCTTTGATCGACTTTAACAGCAAGAAGCAAATCGGTGTTGTTTCTAGCGGAGTTCCGTGTGCCAAAGGATTTCCAGATGTCTTCACGTACATCCCTAAATATTTAGATTGGATTAAACAGAAAATGAAAAAATAAATTTATTTACTAGAATAAATGCATGCAATTATAATATATATTTTTAATCTGCTACAACCTACTAGTTCATGTCTAATTGACATGGTAAGCAATTATTTTGGTACGTATTAATTAGTAATGTTATTGACGTTATCGACCTAGCAATAATGACCGGATGTTAATTGTGCAAGTAGATATTTTTTATGTCGTATTAAAAATAAATAATGGAATAATTTTTCCTGAAGGTGAGTCCCCTTCAGGAAACATTATTCCATTATTTATAGCAATGAAAATATAATTATACTACAATAATTACTAAATTCTAAAACTATTTTCTTTGTAAAGACATATAAACTGTTCATTTCTATACAATGTCGTTCTTTGAATTTTGTACAGCATTTTTCGGGCAGATTAGATTTAGATTAGATTTAATAGTGTTCTTCACCTATCAGTCTAAAAAGTACATAAAAGTTTAAGATGGACAATCATTATTTGTTGTGTTCCTTTCCGGGCTTTAGGCCATACTGGTATAATTGATGTATGTGTTGGATTTCTCTCAAGTTTATTTAGGGAAAGTGAAAGATTGGTGTTTTAAAAAACCCGGTTCTCGACTTCTTGATTCATGGGTTTCCGAACGGTAAACGGCTGAAGGAAAGTCTGTGCGTTACCGGAGTTCGGCTACTGGCTATCTCAGATATGGTATGGTTGGTGATTTTCCACCGTTGTTTCACAAAAACGTTGTGAGATGTTTCTAATGTAGTCTTTCATGTATGAAAGGTTCGCTTCATTGTGCATGTCCTTTATCTTCGAGTATTTAGCTTTGTTCAACGCAAGTCTCATACATTTGCAGTGATACACTTGGAGCAGTTTAAAATTGGTATCACTTGCACTACACCAGACTGGTGCACCTATGTTAAGATCGGTCTGATGATTATTTTATAGATGATAAGCTTGTAAGTTCACAAAAATAAAATATGTGTGAGCAAAAAAATTTTTATTGATAAAAAAATACAAAAAAATCAAATTTAGAATAAAAATAATAATTATCTTTATTAGTCACAATTGTATCCAAAGGGTTATTGACCTAAGTCTTTTCGCCCTAATAAAAATATTTGACCGTGCTCGCCACTTTAAATCTTTAAAATTCGGCTTCAAATTTTGATGGATAAAAAAATATGTTTGGGATAAATTTGGGAACCTAACTAATACTATTTAGTAGCTTCTATATAACATGTACCTGTACTCTATTTGATCAGGTTATAAAGTCTGACTGATATCATACATTTTTAAAGTGTAATTGAATGATTTATTTTCGTTTATACTATCTTTTTTGTCATGAGCTATTTTTGGAAACTTTAATTAAGATTTTCGTACGACTATAATTTATGGGTGAATAATTCAATTTGAGCAATAATACTCTTACATAATATGCAATTAATGCATTCTTTTTCTAAAACTCTTTTGTAACGAGGGCGCCACACTCTTCTCCAAATATTTGTTGTTTTTCAAGAAAAATATGTGTGTTGACTTACCAACCGACAAGTATATTTGAGAGGTTGAAAACTTGCCAATATTTATTCTCTTAAAATTCAATCAAGAATAAACAATATGTGTTCGGCAAACATGATTTTTTTATATAATAATTAAACTTTTCATTTCCATCAATAATCTTTTGCCATCTTTCCGTCAACTTCAATATCCCATGTTCATAAAACTTCTAGTCTTTATCATCAAAAAACTGAAGTAGGTGTAATTTCACCGTATTATCATCGTCACCAAGCGTCAATAATCTTTGGCAAGTGACTAATGATGTTTGTGGTCTAGCGTGTGGAACAAAACACATTTACAATTGGTACGATTAGGAATACATGAAACGTCGGTACCTTTAGTGCCAAGAATTCGTTTTACTCGTTATATGCGCCGTGTTTGATCATTTTAAGTACACATTTCACAAGATGTAAATTATTAGTTTAATTTTTATAATTTATATTATATATACAAAATTATGAGAAGATGAAGATAGATGCAACATCCCTACTATTTGTGATAGATGTGAAAACGCTTTAAACTAAAGAAAAAATACAAAAGATGAATTATGTGATAACTATAACTTGTTTGTTTGTTAAAGTTTTATTTTATTCATTTACATCGGCAAATCATCTTAACATTATCCGTCAACGTAATTAGCTTATTGATTGACACATAATTTTGTTTCTATAATCACAGATTTATTCCTCTTGGTATTTACTGTAGTCTCGCTGAAACAACATTATTTTCTTATATATGTTGAACCTTCCATTATTCCACGATGATTAAAAACTTGAATTTTAGTATCCAGGGAGATTTAATTAACATACAGTTTGTGTATATCAAGAATAAATCAAGACTTTAATGAGACATAACCAGGGTGCGTCGGTGATTGTGTGCAATGTTTTTCATTTGAATTGCTGGAGTATTTCGATGTTAGAGTTGTTTGCTGAACCCCACGACTGTATTCCATATGACCATACTTGTTTGAGTATTTACTTACATATTAATAATTTATTGTCTAGCGATAGCACTTATTTTCTTGCAAGTAGCCAATATAGTTTGCTGAATTTCAGACCTAATTGTTTTCATTTTATCCAAGTATGTTTCTTCGTCATTCTTTGAGCCAAAGTTTTTTGCTGATTTTATTCACTTTGTAAGTTTTGTGATACAACTTCTGGTTTATTCTCAGATTACATCAGTATTTCATTTGTTGTTGGGAGATCCGATATGAAGATGAGATAGAGAATAGGTCCGAGTACACACCCTTGAGGTACCTTGGGTCTAATTTGAAATGTATAGTGTGGTTAATCGGTACAGCCACAAACTATTCGAAAAAATATAGATAAAAACGATCAATCTATAAACAATTTCTGTACAATTTTTTTGGAATTAATTTTTATTTTTCTTGAAGATTTTATTGTTTTTGTTTATTTTTCGCTTCCAATCACGTTCTACAATCTGTTTATATATAAAATTTACATATGCTTGAAAAATACATAAAAAAACAACACTTATTTGAAGTCTGTAAATACTTTATAAAATTAACATATTGCAAATTTGATATAAATCTTGACATAAGATTATGCTTTTAATTAGATAATTTAAAATTAATACAAATTAAACAAGATATGTGTATATATCAAAATATTATAATAGGCTTAGGTCTAACTGTCATCTGAAAGTTTACCAGTAACCATAGTGACCAAAACCTGAACCGTAGTATGGATAATTATAACCGTAACCATAGGAATAGGGCCAACCATAAAAGCTATAGGGGTAGTATCCTCCAAATCCATAGCCTCCATATCCGTAACCACCATATCCGTAGCCACCATATCCGTAGATACCCCTCTTCACAGTCTTCTTGGCATCAGCAGTCTTTGGTTCGATTTCTTCGACGTCCTTTTTCGGATCTTGGCAATTCACCAAGACGAGCCAAATACAGATCAACACAATGAACGCCTGAAACGATTTAATACTGTAAAATATATATTAAAATATGTTGGTTATGTATATCTCACCTGGAACTTCATCTTTTCGAACGTTGAGGATCCCCGATGTACGACTGGATATTTTCTTGTGAGTTCTTTTATACAAATCCAGTATAGAAACATGGCGATGTGGGGACACAGGCCACGACACAAATCTACCAAGGTTAGTGGGAAACCAAAAGAGCCAGTAATTGTTCCCTGTGATCTCGCGTGCTTTTTGTTTTCCATCCGACTGCCGATTTCTGTTATTAGAAATTTCGCAAAGCGTCCGTAATTGCAGGTGATGAGAATAGAAAAATATAGACTATAGGAAATGACAGACGTTTACGAAAATAATTATCTCTAATTGAATAATTCAAATTCCACTCCTTAACATATTCATTAACCTGCAGGTTAAATATCCACCCACGATGCGCATGAGTTCTTCCTACCTTGTAATACTCGCCAATGCAATGACTATCTTGAATTAATTGACTTTGAATCGAATTGTTTTATTTTTCAAATATATTCGAATATATTAAATTAATAAAAAAAAAATTAAAAAATGTTAGATGTATTTATTTTTCTCTCATAATATGCATTGAACTAATTACTGCAGATCACGCAAATAAAAAAGAAGGACACCGATAATGAATTATGCAATCAAATTACTGTAATTATGCGACTTACTAATTATGTAATAAAATCTTAAATTTCACATTACCCATCAAAATGAAACCTAACATTAAAAATGATTGTTAGAAAAAGAAATCCTACAATTTTATTTTAAATACAAGCATTATAAATTTGGTAACAGATACATTAAAACTTATCAAAAATATGCTTCAATTATATTAATAAGAAATTGATATAATTAAATAGTATTAATGCCAAACATGTTAATCATTTTTTAATTTTAATATTAAATATACTTTGAGTGTAATGTCTGTTAAAACCTGCAACTAATATTCTTGTAACTTTTGTAAAGAAATAAGCTTTGTGTGTCAATAATGTTACTAGTATATAGTAATAATTTAATTTTCTTAAAAATATATAATTTTATTTTATTAACAAAGATTTATTAGAAAATGTAATGAATATTTTTAAGAATGCAAACTTGAAAGATCGAGGAAATGATCCCAATTTTGGATCGTTTAGACCAGCGGTCGGGGAACTTTTTTAACCATTACCCCAAAATATTATTGCGTAAGTCGATATTACCCTCCCCCATTCTGAAAAGAAAACAATCAATGTAAATTTTAAATAAATATTATTTATTGAATTAATTTACATTTACATATTTATAAAAAAAGTTACATGAAAATAGTAACAAATAGTAATAGACAAACAAAATAAAATTCTTAAATTTAGAACAAACAAAAATTAATTGAAAACTTTCCCCCTTCAGGTTTTGGAAAAATGATTTTGCTTCATGT
>NW_017100108.1:307813-349455 GCF_001412225.1 Nicrophorus vespilloides | reverse complement strand
GAAGAACCACTTTTAAGTCTTATATTTGGACCCGCTTGGGCGAGTGAACTCAGATGTCGAGGGACATTCGGTATTGAAATAGGGATACTGTGGGATATTTAAATTTGGGAAGGATATTTGGGTTTCGAGGGGCACAGAATTTAGAGAATGAGTCTATGTTGGACTATTTTGGTTTTGGAGTAAAGGATATCATTAGAAGTATTGTGTAGAGGATTATTAGGATGTCGTATTTTGGTTTCGGACAGTTTTTTTTTTAGGACAGTATTCCGGTATTGGAAAAGTAGTGGGAAACCGTAGTCAAGGATAGGACGGCATATTGATTTGTATATTGATGTTTGGCACTTTATGGATATTTCCAAGTTACGGAAGGTTAAGGAACGGAAATGACGGGATCTGGATTTAATTTTGGATTTGAGTTGTTTAGAATGGGAATTGAGATTGAGTTTAGGATCAAGAAGGATTCCAATGCATTTAACAAGTGGTGAAGGGAAAATGGAATGATTATTTAACGTAACATGGGGAGACGAAGTGGATATGCGATAGAAGGGAATAAGGAGTTTGGCTTTTGGATGGGTTAATTTTGAGGAACCATTTTTTTTAAACCATAAAATGGTCGATGATGGGGGTTTTGAAGGTTAAAAATAGAGAATTGAAAGGAAGAGACGTGGGAAATAAATGTAGTGTCATCAGCGTATTGGAGGACATAGAGGTTGGGATCAAGGTATTAGGATCGGGGCTATACATATCACAACAAAAAAAGTTATATAACAGAGGAATAGAGGGGAGCCTTGCGGGACACCCTGAAGCGGGGAAAAGGAACTGGAAGGAGTTGCGGATCTTAACTTTAAGGGAACGATTATTAAGGAGGTTTTTGGTGATGCTGATGAGGTAAGGTGAGAGATTTAGAAGGAAAAGTTTACAAAGGAGAACAATGAGATTTATAAAATTAGAATGTTGAAATTTGATAAGTTGCAAACAGTTACTCTGCGCTGCGCTAGTCTGATCATAGGGATGTTTCTAAACAGTATTCTGGTGCAATCTGAGCAAAATGGCACGTTGAGATCCTGTTCTGTTGGATTGAGAGGTGATGATAGTCTATGGGTATAGATTGATCAGAATATCATATTGAGATTTGAATGGTGTAGGTTATTGATAGTGGCAATGGCAATCTATGGTTTAGATTGATCATTATTTGACAGATTTGTTTTGGTTTCTCTGTTATGATTTCCCGACGATCGGACGATGTTGTAGCAATGAATAGTTTGTTTGTTTTCTGATGAAGTAGTGAGGGTAGATGAATTAAATCAGTGTTTCTTTATTACTACATGAACAAATAGTAACGATTCATAGTAACACACGATGACATGCGAAGCGTCAGGATGGCCGTGGTGGTCTGTTGTGGTGAATTGATCATTGCTTGATAGAATGGTTTTGTTTTTTTTCTCTCTTTTGATTGCCTGACGATTTTGTAGCAATGTACAATTTGTTTGTTTTCTGATTATTTCTTGACTTAAATGGAATAGTCAGGATTGACGAGTAAAATTGGTATTTCCTTGTTTGCTTTATATTGACAGATAGTGAAGATTCACAATAACGCACGAGGACGTGCGAAACGTCAGGATGGCCGTGTCGGAGTATCTAAGACAACAGCACCTGACCAAACATCGTAGTCCACACGTGGTAGAGATACAAAGAGTCATTGTTTCCACGCTGGAGCGTGTAAACAACAGTTTTGCCAAATAACGTTGTCAGCACTTGGGAGAACAAGGACGGACACGTGTGCATGATCGGGGCAGCACATCTTCCGGGTCTTCAGGGAAGAAGGGTATTTCCCCCGGAGGAGTGGGAGTGGAATACGTCAGCCAAAGGATCAGCGGGAATGGATTGATTCATAACCCCCATTCATGTATTGGGGGCCCCATTTCATATTTATGACCGAGGCTTCAGAAATCCAACGTTTGGGAGATAGCAGAAATGTTTGCTTTTAATACAGTGAACAAGACAAATGGTAAAGAGTAGGAAATTTTCAAAAAATGCATACAAAATAATATTATTGATCGCCGGCCAAACATACAGTTAATTGCCACTAAACAGTAAAGACAAAGCAAATAGTAGATATAAGGAAGGAAATAATTTAAATAAATATATTTATTAAATAAAATATAAAAACACATGTAATAAATATAATTTATACTGATTTAGTTTAGACGTCTAAGTAGTTCAAATTGAAAATAAATTATATCATCATAGACTTCTTCGGCATGATCAATGGGAGTGTCGTCAGAAGAGGAGGATATTCGTTCTACGGATTTTATGATGTGCATCTCAATGTAATCCTTATCCTCTTCAACTTTTAAATCGGAAGCTTTCAACGCATTCCTGAATACCTTCAATAAATGATCCATTTTGTAGTTTCGGAAACAACACTGTCAATAAAACGTAAAAAATATAGATAATGTATAAAATTAACTAATAAATGTATTAGCGGCATTACGAATGGTGGAAAATTTTTGAAACAGTTTTTTACTTTCAGTTATTATAAAACGCAATCAAGACTCAGAGTCCACACATAGTCAACAACGCAGTAGATATTCATACACATAAAGCTCTAATAACTAAATTTATATTGATTTTAAATATCAGATAAAAATGTCATATCAGCTTTCACTGTTAAATATTTGATTGAACTATGTCAGTGTCCTTGAGTCACAATAAAACATAATTTTCAATCTTTAATTGTTTATTAACTTTAGTTAGAAAGTAGAATATGCCCAATGAAAAGATTTTAAATTTTATTAATTGTTTTAATATGTATAAATATAATATTCATATGTATATACAAGGTGGACCAACTTCGACTGACGGATGTAAAATATATATAACTTTTGTAATTGTATTTTTAGATGAAAGTATAGTTTATTAGAATTTTCTGATATTAGTGTGGAAAATAATATAATTTAAATTACCTTCATATGCTTACTAATGCATTTTGGCTCCAAATTTATTATTTCTTTAAGAATATTTTATTCATTGTTTGTGGTTTATTCTGGTAAACCATCAAAAACAAAAAGTTCCAAAAGAAATCCAAAAAAGATGCGGGGAGGAAAACCGAAATCTGAATTTTTCGAAATAAAACGGTCACCGAATGTATTGGCATTGTACTAAATCCGGTTTTAAATTTTTTTGGGCCAATTCAATTTTGTATGGAAACATCTTCAAATCAAGTTTCAATATTCGTCTTAGCGATGTTCTGGAGATGCCCAACTGAGAGCACGTCGACGAGTAGACATTCAGTCGTACAGCCACCACAGCTTCTTCGTTGCGAAGTAAGATGAACATTTCATCGTTGATGATCACATACTTCACCCCGTTCCTAAAAACGGCAAATTAAGTTTCTAATCATGTTTGCACTGCAAGTTGTTAGAACATTAAAATGCAGACGTTTTGTACGTTGTAACAATACATCGGAAATATAATAAAATTCTATTATTTTAACTAGTTCTTGCACTGAGTATGTAGCCATTATAAATTATCTTAAATTTTTTTATAATTTACAACAAAAAAAATAAAAACTCAAAAGTTATAAATATTTTAAAAGAGTCAGTCCAAGTCGGCTCACCCTGTACTAACAAAATTACTAGCAATATGTGAATCTCGTTGATGTTTCAACATTTTAGGTGAAGTAAAGCTATGGTAGAAAAAAAAAACAAATTAAATCATGATTATGATACATCCCAAATATGTATAAAATTTTTAACAGGTCATAATTTTTTCTCAGGGTGTAAAAAATAATTCAGATTCATAGACTCCTGAAGACCAAGAACATGAATGAACTTTACCAGCCAAGAAATAGTACGGCATTAACAAATCAAGTGTTCATCACATTATGTTGTAAATGTACAAGTTACATTACACCAAATAAAATGTTTGTGAATCAGTAGCCCACTGTTATTAGCAGAGTAAAAGTTATAGAATTTATGTAGATACTTTTGCAAATGAATTATTAAATATATGTGAATAAAAACTGAAGTCATAATCTTTCTAACTTTTTTGCGACACTCTGTTTATGTTACAGAAAAATTATATACCGATACAAATATAGATTTAAAGAAAAAAAAATAACAAACCTGCATGACAATAGATAATATTGTATTTTATTCACTGCTTGTAGGAAACAAATCAGCAAAGAAAATAAGTATCAACACTTGCATCTTCTTCGACTCTGCTTCTTTGCGGAATCCGAAATATTGTGTATCGAGTGTAGTTTGTTCTAGTACTTTTGTGCAGATGATTTGTAAACAAACTGACAAGAGTCATTTGTTCCAGTAGATACATGTATTGTGGAATTGGTGTCGCTCGTCATCGGAGCAATGGTCGTTCTATGTAGTATTACAATGATCTCCCACTATTTATAGTATTCGATAATTCGTAAATGAATTTTGACCTTTTAACAAAGACCAAACATTTTAGAACAAATAATTGAATTATTTACCTATCCTTCAAGATTAGTGTACACGAGGCTTATCTGCCGGTCTGTCTCATTAGCACTCAATTCCAGATAAACAGTGCATTACAAAGATACATATTTTTAACATATTGCGTTAATATCAAATACTGCGACATTTGGCAAGTAGATGCCTCAGGAAATCTTTGAACAGCCACCTGCTACGCTAGTTGCCTAGTTTTGATGCAATGCTATATGTGAGCACATCCGTGTGCAACGCAAAGCGCGGTTTGCCAGAACGCAACGTGCGGAGTGGAGAGAACTTGCAACGGAACAGTATATGTTGTAAAAAACATAGTAGGATTTCGCTTCGGTAGGTCTCATCTACTACTACTACTACTACTATATAGAGAAGTAAAATAAATTATGCTCTCTGGGCCAGAAGATTCGTACAAAGTAGCAGTAAAATAAATTCCCTCTCCTCAGTTGACTTGAGAAGAGCTGAGCGGTTTCAATCACACTCAGGCCGGCTCGAGGATTTGTATTTACTACTACTATATAAAGAAGTAAAATAAATTATGCTCTCTGATATCCTTCCTACATTGGTTATCAATAATATAATATATAATATATATTATATATTAATGTATAATATATATTACATTAAAAATATAAATTGTTTATTTCAACACATACACTTCTTTTGATAACCAATGTAGGAAGGATATCATCTATCGTTAATGTTATTCATCATCGAGTTCACTATTTGGTTCACCTCCTATTTTATATTTGTAGGTATTATTGTATACGATTAAATTAAATTCAGCGTTGGTATTGGAATACATGATGTTTTGGTTCTCCACATTCATTTTTAATACCCGCTGTACGTTCAAGTTCAATTTGAATATATCGAATATACCGACATTCAGTTGGGCGTTGGTATCGGTATACTTTATGTTGTGGTGATACATCTTAGAAATCCTCTGTCCGTTGATTTGTAATTTTAACAAATCGCTGTACTCCATTTTGAATTCTGCATTCATATCCGAATTCATTATTGTGTTGTCACAAAGTGTCCTTAAAGTATTATGTTTGTTGAAACCAAATCCAAACTTGAACTTTTGGAAATCCGCTTTTAATGCCAATTGAATTACCGTGGGTGAATTCATATCGAAGTAATAGTAATTTATGTATAATCGCGCAATTAATGTTCTTCGTATGACAAATGATATTTCTCTGTTTATTTCCACAATTGTAGCGTCGACGAACTCAAATTGAATTTTGTTTATATTACTATATATAAGAATGAAATGTCGTGTCCGACCAATTTATTGTCATCTATTGTATAACTAATAAGTATATTTGTTAGGGCCATGTCTTTCGTCTTAATTATAACAAATCATATTTAATGTATCCATCAAATATACAAACGGATACTTGTACGTGATTATTTAGAATAACTTGTGGAATATTCCAAACGACTGTTACACATTAAATCGTATAGTTGCGTCTTTTGTATCACCACTTAACAGCCTTCTTCCGCCCCTAAATATTTTGGTAGGATCATAAAACTTAGATAAAGAAACGCTTGTGTTTTCCACAAGGTCAAACCTTTTCCTCCCACGCAGCCCCTTTTTAAAATGAACACATTTTTGTATTATATAATTTAGTCTTAGTTTGGGGAGCGAAGAGAGAAGAAGTCTTACTTGGAGAGGCCAAGGAAGAGCACTTACTTCATAAACACTAACTTAAGAGGAGAATGTGATCTCTTAGTTAATAATACCTGAGATCAACTATTGTTTAGTTGACTTCTCAATAAAACTCCGACGTGTATAATAAAGTAAATTAAGAATATTGCATTTAATATTCATAAACCCCTCTAAGACTCCGCAACGACATAACTACGAGATAATCCACGGTGTCCAAGGATTTCTTAACCCTGGGACACGACAGAAATATAAATTTATTTCAATGCTACTTTGCAAATATGAATCTTCTGTCTGGCCCAGGGAGCAAATTTATTTTATTCTCTATATAGAAATAGTAATAAAATAAATCCTCGAACCGGCCTAAGGTGGCTGTAAACCGCTCAGCTCTACTCAAGTCAACTGAGGAGAGCGAATTTATTTCACTGCTGCTTTGTACGAATCTTCTGGCCCAGGGAGCAAAATTTATTTTACTTCTCTTCGGAAGGATAGTAGCAAATATAGATCCTCGAGCCGGTCGGCCGACCTAAACGCGGTTGCAACCGCTCAAGCTCTACTCAAGTGATCAGAGTATAGATTTAAACAATTGTTTAAATATTTAAATTTCTTCTTTTCTGATATTGATTTTTTTGTAAATTTATTATTAATATTGGGGCATCTTATAATTATTAAGGTCTTTGCTCTGAGACTGCGCGTATGCTTGTAACAAGATGTTACTGGTATATCATTATGTGCAGGTTTTTACAAGTTCAAAATGTATTGCGACCACAAAGCGAATGCCTACATCCTACAACTTACACAATTTTATAAACATCATAAATAATGTATATGTCTTTATATTATAAAATAGTATAATGTAAGTAAATAAGTACTATCAGTGCATGTTGAGATCCACTGTCGTGGACCCCCATTTTCATTTCATGGACCCCCAAATTTTTTTTTTCGCTGACGTAAACCCCTATGACAACCTGCATAGACCCCTGGGGGTCGATATAGACCACTTTGAGAATCACTGATCTAGAGGGTATTTTTTCTTAGATTCTTTTGTTCCCGCAAGTTCCCGCTTTTGTTCATTGCAAGTAAACAAATATGTTTGAGCAATAATATTATATCTATACAAAATAGAAAGAAAAATAAAAGAAATTCATCGTCGAATTACGTGATATTATTGAAATTCCACTAACTCGATAAAACTTACAAAACGACAAAACACATTATAATATCTAACAAATAAGATATATGCTTGAGCACGAAGTAATATGCAATCGCAATTGAAGTAATATGCAAATATACGAGATTTGTCCATTAAGTTTGTCTAGAAAGAAGGACGAAGCATTTATCCGAATAGCAGAATTGATAAATATTATGAAACCTTAAGATGCTGATAGTGTTCCATCTTTAGCCCTATGGCTTAAGTCCAATCCAATGTGACCAAAAATAAACCTGATATTATATTTTCTTTGGAACAAAGAAATATGTATTTACTAATCAGAAAGTTTATTGCAACAGTCATGCATAGATAAAAAGTAAATAAAAACATTGCAAACGTCTTCTGACCATTTTTGAATCAAGTTATGAAATAAAATTAAAATAAACAAATGTGTTCAATTATGATAAATAAAAATGATAAATGGATACACTCTCATTAATTATTTTTATATTTTCGTATGAATTTTGCGTTCCTATATATAGATGATAACAGTTTATAGCTTAGATAAAAAATAAAGCTTAAAAACACGAATAAAGAAACGAACAAAGCCAATATATCAAGAAAGTAATATTTATACAGAGGCATTTCGATACCAGGACCTTTCAAATGTTGAGCTCCCCTGTTCCTAATAACGTATTCGATCCAGAATACGGCCCTCTCCAGCCCTGTCATTGGTTCATCTTTAATCAATGAAGCCAATTCCACAGCGCGTTTCTTATAACTGAAATATTAACCAATATATCATGGGATATATTATGTGAATACAGATATATACCTTGGGTTGCTAATTACTTCAATAATTGCGTCTTTGAATTTATCGTAACTCAATTTTTCGTGGTCCAGAACGACTCCCAGGCCCCTCTGCTTGAGTTTCACGGCGTTTGCGTCTTGGTCCCCAAAATACGGAATTCCAACGACAGGCACGTGACTAAATAAAGCCTCCTCTAAAGATTGCAATCCGCACTGACTAATAAACAATTTAATATTCTTGTGTCCTAAAATAGAAAGAAAATTACATATAATTGGGAGATTGGGAAAATTGTTATTTTAACTGAGCACGTCTTGTTGAGGCACCCAATTTGCAATTCTGAGATTTCCCATTTGTTGAAGTGAATCTTTTTGCTCGTACTTCCACAAGATCTTGTAAGGAAGTTCAGAGAATACCTTGAGAATCATCTCTTTCGTTGCATCGGGAATATCTTCGCTCTTAACGTTGGATCCCAAACTGAAGTAGATTGCTCCTTCTTTGGCACTATCTAAAAAGTCCTTCAAATCCTGCATTTAAAACAAGTTTAAGTACTTCAATCTTAGAAAGTCAGTGATAAATTAATTAATTGCCTTCGGTAGTTCTTTGAGTGGTTGCAAATGAATACCCGGGCCGATGCTAACGGTCGCAGGTGTTAGAGGTCTTATGCTATGAAATACGTGGTTGGTGTTGATGAGCAAAAAGTCTATGGAATTCCTCAAGTCTACAACGTAAGGATAATTTTCGCCAAAATATTTCATAATCGTGGCTTGTTCCATGGGATAAAGTAACAATCGACTTAAAATCTCGCTGGTGACTAAGTATATGAAGCTAATTAACCTTTCGACGAAATCGAGATTTTGGTCCTTGAGAGGTAGCGAATACTCTGGATATAAAACTGGATTTATTGGATTTCCTATTGCCAAATGACCATCATAAGTGCTATCCATGCTTGCTATGCCAACGGTCGGCACTTTGAATCGATGCTTGAAAGCCATCGTAGAGAACATCATGAATTCCACCAGAAGCACATCGAAAACTTCCGTTTCGTTCTTGATCAATTCCTGCACCTGTGCGCTCTCCAACTCTGCGTTGATGATGCTATTCAAGATGTAAGTAAGCATATAGTTCATCGCCAATGGATTGTATTTGTTTTCTTTGATGATTTTTGTCAATTGGTAGTCTTTGTGCCACATATCCTGTGCGAAGCTCAAATCGATTTGGCGAAGATTCTTAGCTGGGTTCATCATCGGGTATGTGGTGAGTGAGACGACATCGTGTCCTCGTCGTACCAGCTCATTTATAATAGGATTGTACACTTGATAATGGCTGTATGATGGCACCGAGAAAACAGCCAGAATTCGAGCAGCATCCGCCCAAAATATCAGTAAACACATAATCAGAAATGCGGACGGAACCATATTGTGTTGAACTCAACTAGACTCAAGTTTTACAAAATAACATCATAAACGAAGTGTGTTATTTATAACTTTATCCGTGTAAATTTGCATTCGTATTTATCGCTGCCTTGTGAAATAAGTATGCAACGGATAAAATTTAATATAAACTACTTAAAGTAACGAACGCTGCACTACATACATTAATATTAATATATTTTTTAGTTATTGTTAATGTAATTCCGTGTGTAAATATAATTTATTCATTTTTTTTTTCATATATAAATACTTTTATTTCTATAATAATCATAAGAATGTATAAATTACATTAATCTCAAATTTTTAGTCGATTTCACAGTCAATATGATAATAATAAGTACAGTGGAACCTCGCATAACAAGCATTTCGCTTAACGAACGACGTATTGCATAACGAGTGACGATGAGAAGATAAGTTCTGGATTGCGCTCCTGCTACATAATTTTTAAAACTTGTGCACATATATTATGTGCATTTTTGATTATATTAACCATGTTCGATTTTCTTTGTCATCTTTGTTTAAAGCGGACTATACTTTTCAAATATAATAATGATTTATATTTGTAATAATATGTTTATGATGTAACAGCATTATAATTTTGCATTTTAAAAATAAAGTAATTTCATATAAATTTAAAAAATGGTTATAAAATAACTTATATTTTTTTCATACTTCCCTATTTATTAAAATTGTTACATTATTAAATACTAATTTTAGTATAGTACATATAAAGAAAGGTTATTTTATAATTTTGTTTCAGCTGCTGGGAACGTAAATAATACTAATAAATAATGTTATATATTATCATAATCTTTTATGAAAATTGGAATTGGCATAAATAAATAAATATAATTAATCTTGCTTTATCTTTTTTGAGAGGATGTTACAACATTTTCTAATGAGTAAATAAACGAATAAGATTATTATAGATAATAAAAACATCAGAAAAGAAATGATATCTAAGTAATAATACTGATATGTGGGAATATCTTTGGCTGGGCCCTTCAGATGTTGTGCCCCTTTGTTCCTCAAGACGTACTCCGTCCACCAGACTGCTCTCTCCAAACCCGTCATTGGTTCGTCTTTCACCAAATTTGTCAACTCTTTAACTCTGTTTTTGTATCTAAAATGTATGAATTTAATAAAATAATTACTAAAGATTTATTATTTTTATATACTTTGGATTGTTGATCATTTCGTTGATGCTGTAGGAGAAATTTTCCATCGTCAATTCCTTATAATCCAAGGATATTCCTAACCGACTTATTTCTAATTTGAGTCCGTTGTTCATTTGATCGGCGAAGAAAGGTAAGCCTAGGAGGGGCACATAATTGTACAAACTTTCCTCTAAGGATTGCAATCCGCATTGGCTGATAAATAATTTAATGTTTTTGTGTCCTATAATGAAGTGAATCAATAAATATGAAAATTTTTAAGATTAAGATTTTTCGTTTTACTTAGAACGTCCTGCTGCGGAAGCCACTTCACTATTTTAACGTTGTCTGGTTTTCCGGGAAGTTTTTCGGCCTCGAATTTCCATAAGATTTTGTATGGTAGTTTGGCGAACGTTTTCAGAATGATGGTGCGCGTTTCCTCCGGAATATCTTTACTCTTCACGTTGGAGCCCAAACTGAAATAAATTACTCCTTCTTTCGCTTCGTCTAGAAATACTTCTAAATCCTGAAATCATAGTTTTTGGTCAAAAATTAATTAATTTATTATTGCTGTTGACTTACTTTTGGTAATGCTTTGGGTGGTTTTATGTGAGTGAAGGGACCAATTGTGATGGTGGCAGGTGTCAACGGTCTGATAGTGTGGAAGATGTGATTCACGTTTATGAAGAGCATATCGACTGATGCCATGATATCGGACAGTGGAGGATAATCGTTTCCAAAATATTTGACTTTCGTGCGCTCCTCCTCTGGAAATACTTTCAATTCGCCGTAAATCATCGAGAATTGCAGAAACAAAAAACTTTGTAGCCTTTCCAAAAAACTCAATTTTTGAGATTTGAACGGAAAAGAAAATTCAGGATAGAGGACGGCGTGAACAGGATTTCCAACTGCCGTGTGGCCGTGGTATGGTGAATCCAACGATGCCATACCTATCATGGGGCAGTTGAATCGGTGTTTAAAAGAGAAGAATGTCGGTAACATGTATTCGACCATTAACAGATCGAAGTGTTCATTTTTATCGTTAATTAATCTTTGCACTTCAGGATGTTCCAACTGGTAAATGATAATATCGGTTAACATATGGTAAAACTTATCCATCATCGCTAGTGGATTCCTGTTATCCTCGTTAATAATTTTCGTGACGTTGTGCTTGTTGTTCCAAAATTCGTATGAGTAACTAACGTCTATTTGCTTCATATTGTTGATGTTCTCTTTTAATGGATCGGTGGTTATTACAACCAACTCATGTCCTCTCTTCGCTAATTCCTTCATGATGGGAAGGTACACCACTTGATGGCTATATGATGGAATTGGAAAGATTCCCAAAATTCGAGCGGTCTCCCCGGAGGAGACCGCCAATAACAGCAAACTACATACGACGAATTTCATACTAATTAGTGCCTAGTTTAAAATGCCGTAGAATGATTTTATAACTGAGAAAGTACGATAACAGAAATAAAAAGCAGGAGAATGAATTGACATTATCCCCGATAACATCATTGAAAATAATTACAAGCAGGTGGGCAGAGATGATAACAGATTACGACTACAGTTACATTGAAAATAAGCGCAATAATCGTGACACAAATTTCTACAATCAGGCATCGTATAAAATAGGAGATTACAAATATCGTGAAAAATCACAATTAATTACATTTTCAGTAGCGCATCATGACTTTGTGAGGCCCTAGGCGCATCCTGATTTGGAGGTCTCTTATTGAAAAACATAACGTTTTTTTGCGATTTTGAGGACCTGCGCCTATGCGGTAACGCGTCACTGTATATTATGTATTATTAATTTTGGTTTCTCAAATATTACTAATATAGGGCAGAAAGACCTATGATCAATAGATCTTTGCAGCAGGTAACTTTTTTGGTTATTGCAATAAATATTATTATTTACTAATGTAGCATAAATGTGGAAATATAGTGAAATATGGTGATATAATTGAAAAATAAATTACCAAGAAAACCAATTTGCAATAAATTATGTATCTTATTATTCTTGAGACAAAAATGTTAATATTATGTTTTTAATTTTTATTTATTTTTTCAATACACGTAATTTAACAATATCAATACGTTGACAATGCTAATGAAAAGTAAGCTATTTACTACTAATATTAGTTTATAATTTTCATTTCCATTAATAATGTAATCTAATCTCTTTAATAGCAATTGATAACAAGAGATCTTTATCTGCATTCGTTTAAATATTTTATATAATAATTATTATTATACAAGCTCAGACCAATAAAATAATGAAGTAAGCGCTACAATATTATCAATATGATGAGTATATTGAAAATATATGTATAGTTTAACTTAATTTTTGTAATCTACATACAACAATATTATACAACTAAATCTATACACGAGTCCTAGTCAAATTGTGGAGATTTGATAATTTCCTAGTAGCATATTTCTTTTTTAAAAGTGCTTAAGGACATAGAGAGAATGTCGAAGTGTCCGATACAATCAAAGGTATTATCAAAATAACTGACAAGTAATTTCGATTTTAAATTTGATAAAATCAAAAATTATAACAAGAACATGGAAGGAGTTGATCTAAGTCAGTGATTCCCAAAGTGTGGTACGCGTACCTCCGGGGGTACGGTTTTTTACA
The DNA here is from genome assembly GCF_001412225.1 of Nicrophorus vespilloides. Taxonomy (NCBI): domain Eukaryota; kingdom Metazoa; phylum Arthropoda; class Insecta; order Coleoptera; family Silphidae; genus Nicrophorus; species Nicrophorus vespilloides. Next base: position 336,113 of record NW_017100108.1, on the reverse strand, counting down.
CGCCCCTAATCGAAAACAAAGACAAAGTTGCAGGACAAAGAAATTTTATTGTTTCACGTTCAAGATAAAATGAACGATACCTTGGTAAAATTTAATTTGTAGCAAAAAAGAGATGCTAATGGAAAAGTGGACGCGTTTCCTTATCTTCATGAGTTTATAATAAGTTCAGCTGGTAAAATTAATTCTGATCTGAAATGTATAACACAGCATTTAGAGAATTTTGAAGTGGTCCTGTTCAACATTAATACTACATATATTCTAGAAGATTTATTGCTTGCAGAAGAAGTGCAATTGTATCCTTGTGCATGTTACCTTTTTCAAATTAATATCTGAAGTTGCTTTTTGTAAGCAGTATTTGTAGACATTATTTAAAGGAACAAGCTTTTGAATATGAAACCGCATCTCAGATTCAAATTAATAACTTCATCCTTCTCATCTTATAAAGAATAATATTTATAATATACCTTTTATTTATATTTTATTATAAATACATTTTTTGTTTATAAAAATTGTATTACGAAAATTGTAGAAAGGGTACACAGATATCGAAAGTATGAGAGACACTGATCTAAGTGATCAGTCTGTGAACACGTATTATATTGCTATTCATTGCAAGAAATTGGGTACTTTGTACCTATATGTTGGACATTTATTTTTATCTCGAGGTATTGTACTATATTGTTGTGACCATCGAGGTAATTCAGATAATAAGAACGGATAATAAAGAGATTATTAGAGAAAACCCAAACACAAATTACTTAAAGCGACTTTAATGAGTGTGATGCCAATCACTTTAAAAAATTGCTACTTTGAATTTGAACATTGACAATGACTCAGCTCGACAATCAAAAAACAGTTGGTTTTATAATATGACGGTGGATAGGTTTGACGGTTTTATAATATGAACATTTACTTGGAACGTAACCGTAAACCAGAACGAAATTAATTTCGGTTCGACTCTGCCGACACAATAAAAATGGACGTATACTTTGGGTTACTAATACACTACAACGCCGATTATTACCAATGATTCGGGAACGTTAAGCACGGATAATTGAAAAACACGGTTAATACAAACTTCACTGTTATTTGCTTTAAAAACATAATATCTATGTATGTACCAAAACATATTATCATTAATTTTAAAAGGAAATCTGTAATTTTTATTGTTTTCATTGTAAAACTAGACTTCAAAACTCATTATTTTATGTCAAATTGAGACCCGGATAATCGACGTTTTATTCTAACTTCAATAAATGGTTCTTTGAATATATCATTACTCAAGTTTCCGTGATATGAAGAGCCTGGGAGTCATCATGAGATCTCTAGCTGCCTAATATATTATTTAATAAAATACCATTGAAACAAATCTATCACGATAATTGTATGATCGGTCGCTCGCAGGGCACTTGCTTGAATCTAATCTATAATATATTATATTCCAAAAGCAATACTTGAAATTGCAAATTAGAATTTATAATTATTTTAAAAACAAAATTATTTTCTTAATGTATTTGGTTTTATTAAAAATTAACATGTATAAAAACTTACAAAATTAAAAATCTTGATACTTATAAAAGTGCTCATATCACATGGACCTGGAATTTGCAGGAAAAAAAGTGAAGCAGCTCGTTGCCTTCGTTTCTTCTCCTAAATTAATTTTGATTTATCAACCGTTATTTGGTTGGGCAGGTTTTGTGCGTAAGTAGTAAAGACCGGTCTTCAATCCTTTCCTCCATCCATGGAAATGCACAGAGTTCATAACAACGTACGATGGGTTAGCGATATGTTTAGGCTCTGGCTCTGATCAATAAATGCTCCACGATCTGCGGACATGTTGATCACGGTCTTCTGCGAGATCTCCCATACAGTTTTATATAGTTTCTTGATATCATCTGGAATACTGGGGATGTTCTGGATGGAACCATAGTTGGCGATAAGTTGGTTCTTCNNGACTCGTTGTTTCCTAAAATTTGGGCAGTGCTGGCCGTAGGCATAGGAGCTAGAAGAAGAGAATTCCTGATTCCGTGCTTTGAGATTTTTTCCTTTAAAGCAGTCCAATTCCATAAATCTGTTGGTGTTACATTCCACATATTGTATTGGAGAATTCCCTTACTGGCCGGAGATCCTTCGTATGTCGAGTATGGTCCATCTCTTTCGGCAATTTCACAGCTGGCCTCTAAAGCTCCATAATAAAGAGTCTCGAATATCTGTACATTAACCTTTTGTGCGTCTTCGCTTTCGAACGGAATCCTCATCAAGATAAAAGCATCGGCCAATCCCTGTATACCAATACCAATTGGACGATGTCTCATATTTGAGTTTCTAGCTTCAGGTACAGGATAATAGTTGATGTCGATGATCTTGTTCAGATTTCTAGTAACTAGTTTGGTAAGTTCCTTTAATTTGATGAAATCGAATGATTTATCTGGTTTTACAAACATATTAACGGCAATGGATGCCAAATTACAGACGGCAGTTTCGTCGGGCGCAGTATATTCCATTATTTCTGTGCACAGGTTCGAGCTCTTGATTGTGCCCAAATTCTGTTGGTTACTCTTTGAGTTGCAGGCATCCTTGTACAGCATATAAGGAACACCAACCTCAATTTGCGAGATAACAATTGCGCGCCAAACTTCTCTAGCCGGTATCTGTTTATTATATTTACCTTCGGCTTCGTATTTTTCATAGAGTTTTTCGAACTCTTCGCCCCAACAGTCCGATAATCCTGGACACTTATGAGGGCACATCAGTGACCAGACAGAATCAGTGTCTACACGTTTCATAAATAAGTCTGGTATCCACAAGGCATAAAACAAATCCCTGGCTCTTTCCTCTTCATTCCCTGTATTCTTTTTTAGATTCAGGAATTCCATAATATCTGCATGCCACGGCTCCAAATACACAGCAACAGCACCAGGTCGTCTACCACCTTGGTTCACGTACCTCGCTGTATTGTTGAACACTTTGAACCATCCGAATTGAACCATCCGATTTACCGCCTGTACCAATAATTGGTGTTCCTGCTGCTCTTATATTATGAATATTAATTCCAATGCCACCAGCAGACTTTGAAATCATTGCACAATCAGAAATGCATTTATAAATCCCAACAATTGAATCTTCTGGCATCATCAATAAAAAACATGAGCTCAACTGTGGCTTATGAGTGCCTGCAGAGAATAATGTTGGACTAGCATGGGTGAAATACTTTTCAGACATATAATGGTATGTCTCAATTGCAGACTTAATATCCTCCCCGTGTATACCCACAGCCACTCTCATCAGCATGTGCTGAGGTCTCTCAACAGTCTTGTTATTAATCTTTAACAAATATGACTTCTCCAAAGTCTTGAAACCAAAGTAATTGTATGAAAAATCCCGATCATATATTATACATGAATTTAAAATGTCTGCATTCTTCATTACAATATCATAATGCAATTTTGATACTAAATGAGTTTGTCTGTCTGTTTCTATATCAAAAGCATGGAACAAATCACTTGTGACATCTACAAATTAATATCAACAGTTAGCTTCACCAGCCTGGACGTAATTTTATCCAAATAAACTTCTTCTTGGCGTCGATCTTAATATATTTATGCATGAATAATAAAGAAAATAAGTATTTATTTTTATATATATTTACCTCTATTGACAACGAAGATCTTTTTCGCAGCCGGAGAATTGGCCATGATAGCTCGTACTATTTTATATATGTAAAATGAATTGAGTAATATATGATAAAACTGCAATGCAAACGGTTATAACAGTTATAAACGCGAAACGCAACAACAACTTCACCAAATCGCGCCAATTTATTCTTTTTCAGAACAACCAGATATCCTCAATATGTTAAGGTTAAATAGTCACCAATATAAAGATATTTTATTATTTACCTGCTAAATGTCAGTATTAATGTAGAAAATATTTAATAATATGATATTACAATTATGAGACTGACGTTAATAACTACAATGATATAAATATACTATATATTTTTATCATTAATAACTTGCTTACTACTGCTTTAGAATTCCTTATATTTATATCTATAGAATTGGCGCGAAAATCTCGAATGTGCAATGCGATTTAGGACAGTCACATGACATGCGAAATGGCCAGCGGCAGATTAAGGATAATCGCACCCTAAGCAAATTATATTTGGAGGGATGTAAATAAGAGTTAGGACGGCTGTAGCTCTGAGGTTATAGTATCTGTATCATAAAATCCGATAAATAAAGTTGGTAGATTTTAAAATTATGAGGGCTGATAAGCTCCAAAGGGGTAGCAGAAATAGGGCAAAGAGATTTATAACAACAAAAATTGATAACCTCTGTGAAAAAACATAAAAGGAATGGAGCAGAGTTCCAATATCTGCATCTTATCAACCTTTTGTTAGGTTGTATTCTAGTTCAAAAAAAATTAATAACGTTGCACAATTTATTCCTTTACTGTATAAGTATAAATTGAGACTATTCCAACAATTTGTTCAAACATTTTTGTTGTTGTTATTATTACCATCCGAGGATCAATAAATACATTCAAATTGACGAAATTCTAATAATTTATGGTCAGAAAATGATTATTTCTGTTAGTTTTATTAGTTTTGATTGAGCTAGCAATTAAAGAATTTAAAATATAAAATAGACTGAACTTTGGGAGTGAAAAAAAAAATGATTTAGTTCTTTCCATTACCAAAAAATATGATTTGCACATATATTTATTATTTATTGCTTTCCTTTTTTTCATTTTCTCTATCACTATATATTCCTTAAGAATAAAAACAAAGACCTAAAAAAGAAAAAAAAAAGTTTTCTTTCATCTTTTCCTTTCTTTTTTTTATACAAAACAAGTAAATATATATATAAAATTATCATATTATTAAACAATAAAAATGGGAGAGATTTAAATAAATTGTGATATGATGATGAAACCAAAGGGGGTCATTCGAATGTCATGAGATTGGTTGGAAGTGGAGACTGCTCGGACCTGGCGGCCTGCTGAATGTGTCGTATCCACCTTTCGGCCATACCCGAAGTGCCCGCCTTGAACTTGTAAATATTTCCTAGGTAGAAAGAATATTTTCTGTGTGAGAATTTTCATTAACAAGATCATCTTAAAACAACTTACCTCTCTGGTGGTCGACGATTTTGAACAAATCCGGATGCAGAGAGTTGTCTCCGAGCAGCACGTGGCAGCCGGTTAGAGAGACCAATTTGCAGGGTTCCCTTTTAAAGTCAGATCGCTGAGTACTGAAAATAACGAACAAATAAAAGAACAAATTCGCCGAAAGATTGATTAATAGTTACCCTTTGAATGATTTTGGTGTGAAATAGGCAAGAGATGAGGCCCAAATTTGTATCCAATATCTTTGCCATGAAGTCACGGTGGGCTTACGGCCGTGCTTCAGGAGAGTCTTCCGACGCACGCAGCCTTGCATGCTGCACGTTTGGTCATCACAATCATCAGTCAGTCTGAAACAAGAAACGATATTTTAACATTGATTCTAATTTTAAAAAAACAATTGTAATTAATATCACTATTGAATGAATTAATCTGCAAAAAATGTAACTTATGTAAGCCATATTATTTATCTTATGTAATGAAATGGAAATCGTTATTGAGTATATCAGGGAATTCCAAACTTTTTCGGGTTGCGGCACCCTTAATATTTCATAATATTTCCGCGGCGCCCCAAGTCAAAACATTTGGTCTATCTTAGGGCAAACTTTATGTTAATAGTATATGATAATAACTTTAATATTATATACTTAAATGGAGGGTGCCTCAAATTGTAGAATGCACACTGTAATGGTACCGAGAACATTTAGAGAGGAACGTCCCTATTTGTAAGCAAAAATATGGCACTAAGAATCCAAAAGAACACGACAGACACAAATAGAGATACATATATCTGCCTATATATGCAAGCTACAAACCTTGTAAGAAGAGTTGTCTCTTCCGAAGTGTTCCTGGAGGCCTCCAGGGGCAAATCTATGGTGGGCGAGGGCAGATTGAGATGGTGTCTGGCTCCTTGCGACTCCTCCAGCTCGGAATCGTCCAGTAAATGCAATGCCTTCGGCACGTCGCTCGGCTCAACGACCTGTTGATTCTTACCGAATATACTAAAAGAAGTAGTCGGTTAATTCAACCTGCTATCACTTTCCTAGTAAACTGTGAGAACAACCATGCACCATTAACTACCAGATACCAGCACAAAACACGCACAACACAAATACGTAACGGAAAAGCATTCTCAAAAAGGATTTGAGATTATTGGGACTTACCCCCACGGCACCACAATCGGAGAGTACCCAAATAATGGGCCACCCTGTTTATGGAAATTGCGTGGAAGACTTGTGCTACGAAATCTGTATACAGGGAGAAAACGGGAATCCCACGCGCACATATTGCACACAAACGTACGTGATTAGTGTTTTTGTTAGTCGGGAGTCAGAAGAAACAGACAAAGAGAGAGAAAGAAATATAAGTAGCGAGTTGGTTGATAAGTGACGAGCGATGCGCACGAGGGCTTGCTTACTTTGTGCCGAGACTCCTACACTTCCTGTGCCCAGGTATGAATCTGCTGCCCGCAGTTACGGCGTGCAACCTTAGAGAACCGCTTGAAGCCTTCGCTGGTGATAGGTTTAATGATGCTATCGCAGTGGCGTCCACGATGACGGACTCTTTTGAACTGCAGCTGGAGGAACTCGGAGGAGGCGAGGGCGGTTCCAATTTCAAGGACAACCTGCACAATTGAAAACGATTAAAACGATGTTCTCAATTTGATCCAAACATTCACTTACTTATACTGATCATCTTCTACGAACTTCTGCAGCTCCTCAATATATCGTATAGAATGCAAATAATCTCTGACGTGCGGCAAGACGGCCAACTGCGAGTAATTAGAGTGTTGGTAATTTGAGATTATTCTGAGGATGTTGTTCATCTTCAGGCTACGCTGTTGCGACTCCAAACCACCCGAATGGGGATGAGCCATGTCAATGTAAACTAGATCAGTCAGGTACAAGCCTGAAATCAAATGCAAAATTTTAACTCGATTCACAATGAAATTAATCAAAATTCATTCTACCTAAATAGGGGATGCATGGTAGCTTCAAACTTTCTATGTGGCTCCTTAGATTGGACCAATTGTTGTTGTCGGAGAAAACCTCGGCGAGTTTCTCGAACGATTGCCTATCCTTCTTGGACAGATACGCCCAGGTCTTCGACAGCCTGTAAACGGAGGCACTTTGCAAGGCTGAGATTATGGCGAACAACGAGTGAAGGTTGTTCAGTTCGTATAATTTCTTCGCGATTTTCACGAAGTGCCCCAGAATTTCGGAGCGTTGTTTCGCTGTGGCCCCGGAGAGTATTTCTTGAACTGTCCAAAAACTGACCTACGGATGAAACATATAATTCATTATTATATTTGCAGTCACATTTACGAAAAAAATATATTACAGTACGAAAATTATTAAATAAATAAAAATAAAAAAATGTGTTAAATAATGTTTCGTACTTTTGAAATTTACAAAAACTTAAAGACTATTGGGGCATTTGATAACAAAATATTTCTACACATCAGAAAACATTCATAATAAAACTCATAATGAAATAAACTAAATAATTTAAGAAAGATTTTGAACATAGTTAAAAAATGTCAAATAAGATATGTTTGATATTTTAAAAAAGTGACTGAAAATATGTTTTTTTGTTCACATAACTTCATAATTCACATTTTATCAAGGAATATTATAAAATACCATAAGATATAAAAGTAGGTTTGAAATAAGCAATGAGTTATAATTAAGATATCAGTTCTCCTAAAACTACTGAATGCAATAAAAAATAATTGAATTATTATTTAATGAAGATGATACGAATGATCAATGTGATATTAATAATAATCAATTAAATTGAGTTTTGCAATTGTAATTACATGATTGAAACGTCGCGTGAAAGCGACGATGTTGGGGGCCACTGTAAGTTTGTTCTTCTTGTTCCAGGCGCAACTCGTCAATTCGTCCGGTTGTATATGGAGGAAGGGCGGCAAATCGAGGAGGGTCACTTGATTCGCCAACTCTTCAGGACTGATGCGCAGCACATCGAAGACGGGACAGCTGTAGTTGCGCGCCGAATTTGGCAAACTCTGAGTCTTTACGCTGGCAGGTACTGCGGCAAAGGAGGTGCTGCTGCTGTAGGAGTGAACACCGGATTTTAGTTTTTTGTCTTATGCATTTGAGATCCTTAATAGCTACCTGTAATTGTAATATGATTGGTCGGGCGGCCCGGGACCTCCTGATACGCTCTTCGAGGACACCTTGCGTTCGCGTTCACCGGAACTTCCGCTAGAGCATGAGAACGTACCCTTTTTGGAATTTCCACCGTCTTTGTAATCTTCATCCTGGCTCTGTAACAGGGAATAATCGCTATAGACAGGGATCTGGCTCGAGCACAAAAATCCTCGGCACCAGACAAGATTTTAAAAAAATAAATAAACATTTTTTTTCAATTACTACAAACATCATTCACTTTTTACTTAGACACTTTTTATTTAGAGAAAAAAAAATCAGTTCATTCAAGTAGAAGAGATTGTAAATAAATATCGATGGTTAAAAATAAAATTATTTATATTCAAAAACGGATAATGTGCATGTTATGTAATCTTATCTTGCAATATCATGGTTTATCTATTGAAATTCAAAATGTAAAATTAAATATTTTCAAAAATATAAGCTATTATAAGATATTATCTATTCAATTCATAAATAAATAATATAGGTATATATATTCAATGTTTGTTTTGAAATTGTAATTATAATTTTAGGCAGTATTGTGAAAGAGTACACCAATAAGCAATTAGCAACTTTATCTTAAGTGTTGGCCCTCAAAACTCTCATATATTTAATACAATTCAACAAAAAAATAATATATTAAAAATTATATAGACACAAACAGTAAAATTATTACAAGTCACTTATACAATATTAGTATCAATAAAGCAAAATCATCAATGAGTCCTATCAAAAATTTTCTTAAAGCTGATATAGTAATTTTACTTAATTAATAGGCACATCCTTAACCATAGGAATCTCTAGCATTGTCATCTTTAATATATAATTAAAAACTACATATAAATAAAATTTAATCACTTACAATTGATCTTTCTAAAATACGGATGTATTTGACTAATTGAAACTATAAATTGTATCAATGAATAAAGAACAATTAAATGATAGATTCTAGACTAAATCCAACTAAGTAAAAGCTACTTAATGTTACCGGACATGTCAGATGCAAAATTACTTGGAACGAAGATTGAAAACAGATATTAGAGATCCAATAGTTCGGAAATAATCTGACATAAATAAGTTATTCTTCATATATTATTTTGCATCATTATTCTGCAAATAGAAACGATAATTGAACGTTTGATACAATCTATTGGTCAAACATAAGAATGCATCACAAAAAGGATAAAATGTTAATAATATTTATCCTCTCTGCATTATGTTTTATTGATGTACTATCATATGTCAGAAAAAGGTATACTGATACCTGTTTTTACACTGTTTGAAATTAGACGATTTGTAATGAAATCTTGCGCTATATATATTTTATTTTTGTTCATCTATGATATTAACTTTTGAATTTCTTATTTAATTTCATGCGTATAATACGCCTATATTATACCATATGTATAATATAAAAATATAACGAATGATTTAATGTTTAATTGATTATCGTATTAATTATAGTTTCACAACCATTAAAAAAATAACCCATAGGTTGAGAACCGTCGTCTGTATTGTTGTGTCCAACCATTATTATTATAATTGTTATTGTTAATATAGTGTATTAACGAACTAGAGTGGATGTCTCTTAGTCGCATTATTATATAAACATATACATCAGCATAAAGGAATCTCTACTGTGATTCCGTTCGATACACTTTAATATAAACAAAGGGGATCAAGAGTATACATTCCAATCGATACTCCTGTACCTTTACTCCGAATTCAAGTCCTTATTATAAATAATCGATCATCTTTTAACTTTTTAACTTTGTAAGTAGAATAAGTATTTAGAATTGTCTCAGTAAAACGTTAATATGATGAGCATAGTCTCAGTAAAACATTAAAAGACTAATATAGTCTCAGAAGACCAAGTAACGAATAAAGTTATGTAAAACTAATTGAATTATTTAATTTCTACAACTGAGACTCCACAACGACAACACCAGACAGTATTCCACTGTGTCCAGAATTCCATCCCTGGGACACGACAGTATCATAAAATCTAATGAGAATGACAGATTCGTATCTCTTATATTCGTAAGAATCTAAATATATTATTTATATCTTAGATAATATGTCCAGTGCTAATAGTTTTTTTTAGGAATAGTACTCACATTGGAAGCTTTCAGTTTGGTGAAACTCTCCCCGGAAATATTCCTAGGAATCTCCGAATAGCGAAGCATCTTCTCATGACCCCTGACCACCTGAAATCATGTTTAATAATTAATTAATTGCAGCTCCGATAAAGCGTCGACTAAAAATAAATGTAAATAATATGTGCATTATCAAGCAAATTCGCGTGCTCGTTGCGTAACAGGGCAATATATATTGTTGAATTCGAGTGAGTTTTCGGTAAATTTAATTAGTTTAGTGGCGTCATCGATTCAAGCAGCGCAATTATTCTGGGAATTAGCTAGAGCTAATAGAATTGTTAAAGCGATTTGAAATGAGGTAAAAATTACGATTGTGCAAGATACTAACTGGAAGTTGCAAGCGAGCACGTACCGTCGCCCTGATGATTTTCATGCACCAGATGATAAAAATGTCATTGTTCGCGACCATGTCTTCAGAAATCACACTTTCCCGCAGCAAGTAGAAGTTAAACTTTACCAACTTTGGCGACGTCGTAGCTCGTCTCTTCCCGCTTCCACCATTTCAAGTAGAACGTGACGACCGGAGATATCGGGTGAATACATTAAAAGCATTATTGTTATGAAACGATGAACGTTCTTTCTTTTTTCGTTTTTCAGCACGTTTCAGAAACACAAAGACGGCCCAGTTCACCTGCACGTACGTGCGCTGACCGTGCATCTATGTGGCACTGTGCATTTCCGCAAACCTCAAATTGGATTAGGACATTATGGAAAGGGGGAGGAAGAGCGCAAATCGCACGTCTATAAATAACCGTGACAGTTTAAATACAATATATAAAAAGAAAGGAAAATAACTTAAAAAAAACAGCAGATTTTCCACGTATGGTATAACCGCGCAGCTCAGCGCAAGGAAGACGTCATTAATCAGCGAAATATACTCGAAACAATACTTTCATTGTGTTGAGTCATTTCCATCTATCCATCTCTCTCTATGTGCTCTTGTTATTATTACAAATAGATGATATAAATGGAAACCACGAAACCATAAGTCGCAATCGATATGGCACGTTGACATTTCGGTAAAGTTGACGATGCATTTATTGCAGCTGAAGATGTAATTTGTTCTTAGTAACCGAGATTATGCTGTGCTGAGAAATAGTCGTTTGTCGAATAGGCATTTTACATTTGCAAAGATATTTTCCAACATCAATTCACACTTGAGCAATTGCTTTTCTGAGAGCGAAAAAAAAATGATAAGAGCATCTCAATATTATTTTTTTTAGATTAGACAGAAAGAGAGAAAAACCGTTAAATATAAACACATATGGGTCAAGGATACGAATACTTGCACATATTTTTATTTTAGTAGACAGTTAATTAATTACTAAATATATTTCGGACTTGGATTTCTAATACAGGATCAAGTAGCATTTGCTATGCTTCGAAACCTGATATTATTGATTGCACTAAGTATGTGGATATCATTAATTATTTAAACATTAAATATGAACATTTATAATCATTTGACTTTTCATTGTCAAACGCAGAAATAATGTTTTGATAACACAAACTAAATTTTTCTATTGTTTCCATTTCTGAAAAAATATATTAATCATATTTTTATTAGAATAAGAGTACTATTTATAATATATCTTTATCTCTATATAATTTATGACAGAAAACACTTCGTAGTATTTTTGTAGGTTTATTTCTTGTTCAAAACACTCAAATATTATTGATACATTCTCATAAATTAAACTAAGAAATTTTCTCAGCTTTCTGTTTTTCTATAAGTAAGATAATTTTGATATTCATCAATGACTTAAAATCTATTTTTTTTTCATATTTTCAGAAACTAATTTAGACATATACATTTTTTAAGACTTATTTATTTAGTTAATATCCTGAAACTTTTCAAGTGTGTAAAAATAAGACAAAATAAGTAAAAAATCGAAGAACTTTGATAGGAAAACTTTGATTATCTTTAAAAATAATTATACGTAATCATGCATAATTTTTAATAATAATAATAACATTTATTGCAACAAATCATCATACTAAAAACTCAACAAAATAACATAACAAGAAAATAAAAACAAATTGATCTACTGTAAAGGGCTACCAGCCATAGGTCTTTCTGCCCAGTAATTTTTAATGAGTTTTTATAACTATATTGTCTTGTATTTTAAAAATATCGAAGAATAGTTATAAAATTAATCACCGTAAAATGGGTACAAATATGTATCTATATATTTTTTCTACGAGATAATCCACATTGTTTAATTAAATGCAAGAATCAAATAATGCATGTATTCGGTTTGATTATGTATATTTGAATATGCATTCACCGAAACACCAATCATATAACGTAAATTAATAACGACATCTAGCCATCGTCTTTGAAGGAGCAAGAAGCTCGATACCAAGAACGGTTTTCGCGATTCAATCTGCGGCTGACAATTTCTGGCGTCTGGCCAAAATTACTTCAAATATTTGGGTCTCATGAATAATAATTCCATTGTAAACATTTCACAAACGTTTTTTTTGTTGTTGCCCTATTCCTCTCTCAAATGTTCTCCGGTCTTATATAGTCGAGATGCACACTCTCTCTATCCATACAGGAGCCACCTATGCATAAGATTTATTTTTACGATTTGCGCACGTAAACACGCATCGCAGATTGGACAAAAAAAATGCGCGCAAAAGGAATTTTCTATATGAGGATGTTTATGCAAGTAAAAAGCCCGAGGAAATTGAAAGACTTTGCTATTAAAAGCTTTCTAATATTATTTATAAATAGCAATTAAACACAATAATTATTTACCAAAGTTTATAAAAAAAAGTATTAGCAGTTGTAAATATTATTATTATTTTGTTGGATCAAAAAAAGGTTTCAATTGACTATTTTTTACAATATTGTTTTTGACAAATGTTTGAAAATCAATGATTTACACCAGTTTCTATTACTCCTATTCTACAATTAATAATATTTTCTTTGCATAGTTTCTAACAAATATTGCTTTCTGTCTATTATCTTTAGATAATTATAAATAACAAGAAATATATTTCTGCTATTTTCTTCAAAAAATATATTTTTGTTTTGCAAGTACTATTATATTTATATAACACTTTGACCTAAATTAAAAGAAAAAACCGTGAGATCAAAAATGTTTGTAGCTAATTGAAAACCGTAGTTAATATCTAAATACTAATTAAATGCATAAACTATAACTGTTACATCTGCAGTACTATCTCCAGTTCGTATAAATTAATCGAAGAGAGTGGAAAAGCAATGAAACGCAATTTCGCAACGCGATTGCAAAAACATCTGCGCTATGCAAATCGATAGAAAAACGCACATTAAATAGATTTATTGCATCTTCATCTCCATGAGAACCGATAAAATAAAAACTAGCTTAAGTCATTGCCTAATCGAAGGAAGCGAGGCGATCCAGAAAGATCAATGTTTTGTGCATAAGGAACTTGACCTGAAATTTGCCGGTCACGTGGAATTGAGCAATCCCAACTTATCGATTATCTAGTAGATAATGAAAAATCGAGAAAGCGAGCGAATGAGAGGAATCAGTTGCCACAGATTTCCCCGGATTGATCTATCTATCTATTTACACTATTATTACAATTTCAAAGTCAATGTCAAACAGCTTTATTTTTAAGTTTGTTTACTCGAATTAAAAGGAAAAAGACATATATTATAGTTTCAGCAAGGTACGTTTCGAGACATAATTAATTGTGGAAACGCAGAAGCAGTTAGCTAGTTGTGTATCTACAACTTCGAAAGCGTATTGCTCGTAAATCATTATGCTTCTTCTACATTACAAAATCCTGATAAATGTGCGATTAAAACAGAGCAATAGACTTATATCAACGAACAAATATTGATGATGATTAAAAGTGTTTATTAATCTAGAAGAATTACATATCAATCACTGTTTCTGCATCAGAAGGATCAATATTGAAACGGTGTTAACGATATAAAAGAGTCATAATAATCAGACTTCGGTCCCCTGACTTATAACCTGGACTTCAATTTATTACAAAGAAAAAAAACGTGCTATTGTTTAAAAAAAATGTAAAATACGCAATGTCACGTCAATTGCAGACATCGTCAAAATTTTGTGGAATGTATAATGTATTGATATAGTTGGGCAACGTCATGAGCTGCATAGAATTCGCAAGAAAAATATTTGTGTGAAAAGTTCTACGTATAAAATTGACTTAAAATTCTGCTTTTGTTTTATCTTGCTTACAAACAGATCTTCAAACATTCCATGTCTCTTTTTCAAATTATTATTAACAATAATAAAATTTATTGCGACAATTATTGCGATAATTATAATTAATAAACAATACAATAGTTTGAAGAAAAAAAATACATGAATCATTGCAACGAGTACAAATTATATTACAAATTTGACAATACAGATTATTATATCGTATTTAATTACACTTTATATAAACAAAAATTAAATGTATTGATAACAAGTACTCGAAAATCTAAAAATATTCTTAAAATTGATAATATTAGCACGTTCAATGTTATTTTCTAATGTGAAATTCCATAGATATTCAAACACACTGTAATTGATTGCATTCCATTTATTTTTGTTTAAAATTGTAATAATTTAAAACGGCAAAGATACTTTCGGCTCGAGATTTGCACTATATTTTAAACACAACAGACACGTTCTTATTTTAAACAAAAAATGTGTTACAGTAGCGCGAAATGAATTTTATAGGATAAACGTAAGTTTATTTATAAATGCAATATTTATACATTCATCTCATTTTGAACGAAAATATTTTACTCTGTTTGCGAGTTTCAATCGAATCTTCATCGTTGAGACAAAATGACTTAAACTATTAACTGGATTCCACGTGGGTACGAAACAATTCTTTTTAAAACTGTCCACTGTTAAATGTGCAGCCAAAAATTGAGAGTCGGTAAATGTCAAATGATTTAAACTTTTGGCGTTTTTGCAATTCCATAGAGATTGAAATTAGGCGCGTGCTTAAAGAAGCATTCACTCACTAGACGCGATTTGATTGGACAGTGAAATGTGCATGGGTGGAGTCGTCTGTCTACGTGTATGTGGCCTTAATTATAGAAGTTGGATCTTTATCAAATCGTACAACAAACGCGCGATCTCGAAAGACCAATACACATGAACGATCAGTGCAAAATATCAAGATAACTTTTGACACACTTTTTAACTACAACAACAATACAATACTATTGCCAATATATCGAATAGCAGATAAGAATAACCAATGCAACGTCGTTACCATCATTATTTTCAAAAGAATATTCTAAAGAGCTTAAACTATTTCAATCTTGTCAGATAATTTAAGATAGTACAGCAATAACTCGAATAGTGCCAATATGCATACAAAGATATAATAATACAAATATAAACCATCCGAGGTATTACTATATTTCTCAATATATATATATATATTTAAAGCTAGCAAAACAGTAATAAGACATTACGCTTCATAAACACGTTTACTAATCTCATTTTATTAATGAATAAAGAGTACGACTAATTGAAAAACAAATTGATAATATCAACAGCAAAAATTCTTCTTTAAAATATATTCTAATATAAAACAATTAATAAAGAATGATTAAGACATAAATCTGTTTAATTGTCGGCAATTGCAGAGCACGCAATATCAGCACGCATTTTTTTTGAGCTGCAAACGATTAATTAAAAACTTTCAACGAACGTGCACTTCTTCGATAGAACCCACTTGGCCTTAATGCAGAAAATTCCTTAGAAACTCACTATTCCGAAATGGTTATCTACTTAGAGATCACGCTGTGAGAAAGTTCAATTAACATTTTAAAGTAGCCTATAAATAAATCCGCAATACCGCAATTAATTGGTACATTACTAATGATTAATATAATTTGCAATTATTTGAATGTAATTGGTTAACAGTTTAATATTATTTACAGCATTTGCCGATTTCATACAAAAAATCACATATTCAATCAAACATTTAATTACGCAAAAGATAGAAAAAAAAACAAAAAATAATACATTTTAAAACAAATCTCTATAAAAAAAAGCGTACTATTGGAACGAGTTTATATCGAAATCTGACAACCAAAATACCGACAGCATCAAAGTCCCAACAATATCAAAATCCCAATGATTGCCTTTCGGACGGAATTATTTCACAAATCTTCATTTTTGCAAATCTTGATGAGTTTAATGGTTAATTAACTAGATAGTTTTAATTTAACGTAGGTATAAAACAGTTTTTACTATAAACCAGTTCGAGACCCGCTTTTGGACATAAAAAGTTTCTGCAAAGAATGAGTATATGTAGAAAAACAACCAGGATTGATTTATCATTATTTTTTTTGCATACTTAGGGAATCACTGCTCTAAACAATAGAATATCGATATTGTTTATTTTATCCACGTACGCTCATTTTTTTAAATTAATTGTTTTAAGTCTATATCAATTAAGAAAAAATACTGCCGAGATTTTAATAATCGGAAATTCGATTGTCTTGATTTTGATCCGAACCGATTGGAACAAGTATTTTAGTGAATAAAATAAGTAAATTAATATAAATAAATTTCAATTCACATTAAGAATGATTAAAAACTATTTGAACATAATAATTGATTTATACAATTAATGTTTACATATTTTAAAAAGGATAATTTACATGATTAATCATTGCAAAAATGTTAGAAAAATATATAAATTAAATATAAGTTAGTTATTAGTTAGTACTATTTCAAATTTTAGTTGTTTCAAAAGTTTAAGGATTAACCCATTTTACGACAGAATTAACATGAACAAAATCATAATTATAATAATAGCCTCTGAACGTTCCTATCATATTTACTTTATTTTTCATGTATTCGTCCAATTTAGATAAAAACGAGAAAGAAATATTTTTTGTATTCATATCACTGAGTAAATTAACATACAATAATATAAGGTTATTTAAACGTTACATTGAGTAATTTTTATTTTAGTGCATATTGCGGATAAATTTAGCTAGTTTATAAAATACTTAGTAGAAATAACCAATTAAATTATTTATTTTACATACCTCGTAAAATGTACTTATTTTATGTATGTTTTGTGAATATAAACATTTTGTGTTATTTAAAGATGTTAGGTCAAGTTAGTTTATTCATTAACCAATGAACGGGTTAGTACATATCACCAGTGTACAAATATATGCTACAGTTTACGTAAAATAACATTTTTTTTTATAGTAAAATCTGGTAGATAGATAAATATATGAAAGTTGAATAAGTATAATTAATGCAAAATTAACAATCAAAATTCAAGTAAACATGCGAGGTATAGTGCCGGTAATCGGTTCCGCCAATATCCCGATCTGTTTTAAACCGGACATGATTATGTACCATTTTTTTGTGTTCAATTTGTTTGTATTTTAACAGAAGGAATTCAATAACTTATAAAAAAAATATCCATTAGTATTTTTTAAGTAACGTTATAACATATATTAACAAAATGTCATGACATTAATAAAATAAAATAAACTAATATAAAATCTTTATATTTATAAAATTTATGGAATGAAAAAAAAATATTTTTTTTAAATAAATTCAAAACCGAACAATCAATATGTTTAATTTATAACATATTAAACAAAAAGTATTAAGTACATAATCAATTTAATCTCAGTAATGTGCTATTTTTATAGACATTACAATGTATGAATAATATAACGAAAATATTATCGTGAATTTATTAAATAACGAACATTATAGATAAAGTGCATAGTGTATTTTTAATTACGTTACTATAGTATGAATGAAATGTTCTATTTGGTATGTATTACAAACGTTATAACGAAACAAAATGCACAGAGTCTTTGTTTTACTGTAAATAATCTCACCATACTAACATATTTTCCATAAAATTGTCCGAGCGTTAAGACCATCACCTGTGGATAATAATAATACAGCGAAACACGCGCACAATAAGAAAACAACGCAAAACGGAACGACGAGACGGTGCTTACGTGCCGCTGCCGAGAGCCAAACTGAACGCGAACAAGTCGGATCGCCGAGGCGTACAAAATAATGAACTAATTGCGGCGCATTTGCGCAAAGTGTTTAACTATCAGAGCGTTAACTAAATCTAATTGCACTGGCGAAAGAAAAGGATGGACGTGGAGAAATTATGATCAAATAAATAAATAATATATTTCATCTTCAACGTTAATGATTTATGAAATTCATTAGCTCTGTTTATTTTTTGATACATGAATATTCATTCATACGATTAGTTTACACGTAAATTGATAATTTACAATCCTAATATTTGTTAGTAATACTAGACAATTTTGATAAACTGTTTTACCTTTATTAATTGCAATTTATAAATATTAGTGAATACAAATGTCATCAAAAAGTCTAATAAAACGAGAAAATAAGTGGATTTTTTAGCTAGTATGTAAATTATATGTAATGAATTCTATAATATACCTTTAAAGTATAAACTTAATTGTCTTGTAGTTGGCTAAGTTTGTACTATTTTGTAAACTATCTTGTTGTGAGGTATCAGTGTAAAAATAAATAAATAAATTAGAGTGCAAAGTTAGTAAGAACCCAGCGCTATTAAAAAATTAATATATTTTACTTCAACTCTAGTTATTATTGTGTTACTCATTATATACAGTGGTCCAGGTAGAGAATATGTACCCTTCCAGGAACCTTAGCTAATTTAACTAGATAGAGGAGTGATAACGCAACATCTGCACAACAGCCGCTCCATACCTCCTGGATGTTTAAACAACCTTTTCCACATCGGCCGTTTCTGTACAACGGTCTTCAAAGTGTTGATCGCTTCTTCATCTAAGATCATCCACAAAACGCATCACCGTTTTGAACTTCGTAAGTCATCAATATCGAATCTCGTTCTTCAACTTTAACAATACCAAAATAGTTTGTCTGTTTCTTCAGTTATATTTCTTTACATACAAAGGCATAGTAAATCGGTACAAACAACAAATTAAATTAGACAAATAATCAACAAATGCATCAACGACCTTATAGTTTGAGCAGCATTCAGACATTGTCTTACATCCAAATACGAAGAAGTTTCATCGAAGATCAGAATGGAAACATTCCATAACTTGTTTAATTTTTTTTAAAGTTCTTGTCCATATAATACGGAAATTTCACGGTACTTAACATATTGCATATCTAAACTATCGCAGATATTCCCCAAATCGAGGCTAATCACAATCTGATTACGATACTGAAACGATCTACGTGGAAAATGTTATTGTTTTCCAGGCTGCGTTGATCGTAGATATTGTAGAAACTGCGTTATCTCTACCCTCTCTAGTTACTTTGGCTAAGATCCCCGGAACAAAAAAAATAATGGTATTCTCTACCTGGTCCTTGTCATCTGATATAGTTTATAATGTCAACTTAAATTATGTGTCTTCAATGCTTCGCAATCCATGCTGGTAGTAATGCTGAATATTTTATTCTTTGAAAAAGAAGATAGCAAACGTAAACACATTAAACAAAAATAAGCGACCTTCGTGTGAAAACACTTATAATTATTTTCTGTTCTGTAATTTACTAAAAGCAAGAAGCGCTTTTTTAATTAACAGTTGTTGAATAAAACCATATGTTTTCGTTTCGCAATGCAATGAGCATCTAACAGTCACGCAGCTATTAAGTTTTATTTTCTTCATAGGCGTCGAAAACAGTTAGTCTACTGCATTTTATATAACTGCATCCATGGAAGAGGCGATCGTTTAATTTAGCGAATTATTAAACCAAATGGCGCATCGCTAATTACAGTTTAAACAAAGAACAAGCATGGTAAACAGTCCATCATTGTTTCTGATAAATCGTCAATAAAACCCATTACGATTTATACACGTGCGTGTGCACATTCTGCTATTCCAGATTTTTTTCATCTTTCCAGACCATGAAAATCAATTAGGAAATAGTGTTATGTAATTTCAAATAGCGGTATGCGAGCTATTTTGCTCTTTTCTCTTCTGCCGCTCTTTCTAAAATAATAGATACTAAAGGCCGGAGGACTTTTCTGGCAAATTATATTTAATAAAAAACGTAATTCTTCTATGGCCAAATAACTGTTGTGAATACGCACAGCTTACACATCTTTTTTAATAAGGCCAAAGATTGAAGCACGATTGGGGAGTTGTTTGGAAAACAAGAGTCTTAGAATCAGAGAGACAACTCTATTATTAGAGCGGTAAAAGTTATTGAACGAGGATATTGACTTAAGGCCAAGAACATTACGATCGTACACATTTGCTACGAAGTGAACGCCGGCTGCCGATTATCGCGTAAGTTTTAAGAGTTCAACAATGGACTACTAGTGGTACGCGTATCAATCAATATTTGGAGTAACTTAAATCGATTTGTGCGACATCTAATGATATGTCTGAGTTCTAAACAACAAATTGCCGAGGATGTCCTAAATTCGATAGATGTAAAATAAATAACATTCGATTACAATAATCAATTAATCTTTGAACGTTGAATAAATTATGGTGGTTTCTTTAACAATTATCAACTGAAATTAATATTATGTGAGTAATTATCTTAATGTCTCATTAAAACGAAATTACGTTCGAATTGTTTTAAACTATGTGTTGTCAAATTCACTGCCAATGGGAATTAAGTCTATCTTTACATTTCCTGGAGAAAGATGTGATAACCTATTCAACGTTTTCATCTGAAAGGTCTTAAATATCAATGATATACCAATCGTTAATTTGTTATTTTCATGCAATTGCCATGAATAATATAACATTTATTCTAGTTCTAATGTGTATACTATATTGATAAATAATACTTAGAAATATTAAAAATTACACAGGAATGCACACAAAATACAGTAGAACCTCGCTTAACGAGTTTAATCCGTTCCAAAATTTCCGGATTTTTACTCGTATAGTGAAATATATTCAAAAATACACATAATATGTGTACACAAGTTTTAAAAATGATGTAGCAGGCGCGCAGTCAGGGACTTCTCGTTACTCGTTATGCGAGGTTTAGTAATAAAGTGAGAGATAATTCTATTATAATGGTCTTTGGACTAATTATCAATATATAAATAACTCCATTTATATTTGTTTCCTAAAAATAATAAGAATAAAACATATTAAGTCGGTAAACTATAAAAATCAATTATTAGTGCAGTTATTTATAAACATTCATGCAACAACAAGAGCATGTTCATATTAATTTAAAAGTTTACGAGTACACGATAATATACAATGTAAATAAATGTAAAAAGATAGTATTTCTGAACTCGAGTCTACAATTCTCGTGTTAGTGCACAAACTCTGAGAATCATTAAACAAATATGTACACATCACAAACTAGTTGATAACTACTGTAGAATCTTGAGTTTCCATAACTATATGTATTACTTACTAGTAAAATCTAATAAAATAAAAACTAAAATAAATAAAACTAATATATTTCCTAGATTTTGTTAAATCACATTGATATTATATATTATGTTCGTACTTATTTTACCATATACGATGATAAATGAGGAATTTTAGCGAAAGAAACAGAATAACAGTTTAGTATACGCTTTAATCAGATGCTTTGCAACAATATTTACTTCCAACAAACAAATATTGTCCAAATTCTTAATATACATTTTATTTCGCATTTACGAAGAAGTGAAGATATTCTATTTGTATAAACTTTAACAAAATTTAAAAATATTGTTGCATCAAAAACATCAATCAATATTTATTTGTTTCATCAGTTTCATCGATTCTTCTAAATTTTCAAATAATCTTTCTTAATTGTATGAATCTTTACTTGTTTAAGTATTGCACTTACCAATGCGAGAATTGACACAGAGAATCGACGTAACAGTATGATAGATGTCAGGAAGCAAAGTTGACAAGTGCAACTATTTAAACAATTGAAATCAAGTATGCGTGGTAGCAGATTAATAAGTCATTGCGTGAAATTGAATGGCGATTAGAATGAAACGGAAATGGCGAAAACGGAGTCTGCTTCCTGCGATTGTTCCGTTCTGTCCGTACGCATTGACAATTTTATCTTAACAAACAAAACAACAACAAAAAGAGCAGAACGAAGAAGCGGTAAGCAGAGAAGTCGCGACGGACTTCCTGTCTGGATTTATTCGCGTCTGTTCTAAAAATACGCGATTTCCCCCCTTATTACCAAATTATGGCATGCGAGAAGCCAGGAATAAGATGCGACAAAGAAATCCACAAATAGCAGTTTCAACTAAGATTACACCTAGCGGGTAATACGTTATCCTCAGCAACTTCAATTTCTAATGGTATAAATCTTCCACTTCGAGAAACTGAGAGATTTAAAAAGAGATGAACAAAACAACGCAATGTAGTATGTAGACTGGGACATACAGGTAGTTAAAGTAAATGCAGGTGGTGCGAGCAGGTGAAAACTGATATAAATCGTTTCATTTTCGAAAAGTTTGACCTCAGGCACGGGGGATCATTGGCCCTCATTTTGCGTATGGTGACAAAAAAAATCGATAATAACGTCTCTAAGTGGTGGTAACTTTGGATGCAAAATGGTAAGAGCACCGCGGGAAAACGGAACACAAACAACAATCGAGCTATTGAATTGAACATGCACTAGTCGCATAACATAATGACTGAATCCTTGAAACGAATGCAAAATTCTTGAACGCGAGGTGGACGAGGAAGAGTAAAAAAAACGTAACAAGAAAAAAAATATGCGCGACTAATAAATTAGTCGTAATTAGCGACAATTGAACGTAATTAATTTGACAAGATGTCTACAGTACTGCGTTACATATTATATTACTGATATTACATAATGCGTATTAAATTCTAAATTAGAATTGAAATTTTGCAAATAATCCTAACATGTGCATATCATTTACACAATTTGCTTCACCACTATATCCACAATAAACACTACGTTTAGATTCGATTAACTGAACCGCTTCAATATTTAATATATGAGTCTAAAAAATATCAAGTTCATTGTACATTTGAGTATCAGTAACAAATATTATATTACAGAATTGTTTTCACTTAATAGAAACAAAAAGGAATTATTAATAATATTTATCATGTTTATAATCAATTTAATTATTATAAACATGATAAATACAAATAGATACTCGATCGTCTATTTGACTAAGTAGAGTTAATACAAAATTAAATATTATGAGCTAGAAGATATATTAGTTTGCCTTAATGACATACTAATTTCTTTCACAGAAATATCATTAACAAAAAATATTTGCACTAATTATTTTTAATATTTATTGTAATTTGAAGTATTAAAAGTTGAGAAAAATATACTCAATTCACACACAACAAACTTTACAATATAAAAACAATTGCAAAAGTAGGTAGTTGTTGCATATTTTTGCAAATTTAATAACAAAATGTCTCTAAAGGATAATTAAAAAAAATTTATTGAAGTAACGATATACGCTATGTAACAGCACTACAGAAAATTAGTTGGAATATTATAGAATGTTCAAAATAATTGTAATATTTTTAAAGAAACAATCAACTTAGTATTATTTTTGATAATACATATTTTTATGAAAATACTAAAAGACTAAGCCAAAATTGAGAATGAAAAAAATCATAACTGCTGGGACATTAATAATGATGGAGCAATGTTGCAAATGAACAATATTGATTTGATAATGCGTGTGCCATTTGTTTTTTGTAGCTGCCATGTGAACAATGCATTAAATTATGTCTATTGTTTTGAATATGTAGAGACGTCATGCATTTCGTTCACATAATAAACAGATGCATGCATATGTGAATGCAGTGGATCTGTTCTATTAGATAATTATGTTTTTCTTAGTTATAAACTCATATAAAAAACATATTTGATTCAAAAATATTCTTAAAGAAACATATTTTCTGTTATATTATAAGAAAAATGAAGCTAATTATTTTCCATGTTATATAATTTTAGACTATATGGCAATAGAAAATGTAATAGATTTCTAGTCGAAAATCTGAAAAATGATCTTCATTGAAAGTACAAATACATATTTTATACTAGACTTACAGTTTAACTATGCTTTCTAAATAGAATTCAAATACAGTGGAACCTTAAGGAGTTTAATCCGTTCCAAAATTTCTAGATGTTTACTCGTATAGTGAAACATATTCAAAAATACACATAATGTGTAGAAGTTTTAATAATGATGTAGAAGGCGCGCAATCCGGGACTGCTCTTCTCTTCGTTACTCGTTATGCGAAAGATCGCTTGTTAAGCGAGTCATATTTTCTTACAATTCATTTTGCTCGTTAAGCGAAATGCTCGTTATGCGAGGTGCATGTTAAGCGAGGTTCCACTGTCCAATTGCATAATTCTCGGCATTTTCATAAATATTGCAGTCAACTGATTCATATAATTTTATTTCATAATTTGTATAATTCTAAGTTTTAATTAAGAAAGAATATTTTTTAGAACTTAAGCACATAGTTTGTTATCTGCTTTATTTTAATATTCATTTCTGTCTAAAGGTAGTTTTCAAGCTCTTTGTATTAAAATCTTTCATATAAATTATTTTATATAACTGTAATTAATTAATTCCATATAATTCCACATTTTATTTTTCTTGTTTTATTATAATTAGTATTCGCTCTATCATACTTAGATACCACGAATTGCATAAATACATATATTTCGTTTACACTTGACGAAACCCAAAAAGAATTACCAAATCACAACTTTTATTTTCGTTCGCATCGTGAGATGTTTCCTAATTAATTAAGCTTACAAAATCGTATATACATATTAATTCAAATTGAGCTCGACCCAATTACGAGTTCCAAAGCTATTCACGTCGATGTTCTCGAACCATCAAGCGCCGCTCACGCTCGTACTCCTTCATCCGCAACACGAAGTCCTCGTACATACAATTCAGGTAGGCGTGCTTTTCCGGTTTGCAGAACACCGGAAACGGCCACTTGTCTTTCCGACACGCCTTGAACTTGAGCAGCTCGTGCGCACAGTAGTCGCGATTCTTCAAAGGGATCTTTGCGGACTCTAGTTCCTCCTGGGTGTGCCTCATGGTACGCACTTTCCGCGGCCTGGAGAACCCCTCCAACGGATCGTTCTTCGGCGCCTCCAGAGGATGCGGCGTCACTTCCGGATGCTTCCACAAATGGTAACCATTCGAGAATTGGCATGTTATGTTTTTATGCACAAAATTGCCCATAACTATTCACACGGACTCACGCAAAACTTGAATCAGCAAATAAAAAACTAATAACTGTCAATGTCACTTTCATAGTCATCTCGATTGACATTTATATTTTTTTTCTTCTACGAATTAAATAACAAAAAACCGTGAAAAAAGTACAGTGGATTTTTACTCGTATAGTAAAATACTCGCATAGCGAAACATATTAAAAAATACACATAATATGTGTACACAAGTTTTAAAAATGATGTAGCAGGCGCGAAATACGGGACTTCTCTTCTCATCGTCACTCATTAAGTGAGTCATTTTTTTTACAATTAATTTTGCTCGTTACGCGAGGTTCCACTGTATACTACAAAGTAACTAAGAATAATCAACTCGAGCACAGGATGTTTATGTTATTCTTCTGACGAAAATGCAAAACAAATTGGAAGAACCACCCTGCATTATTTTCATTAAAATCTACAAATAAATACGGCAGTGAAATCAGCTTGCCTCAACTTCCGGCAAGAATATCACACGAGAAGCAGAAATAAACGCAAAATAAAAATTGTATCATATAAAATATGCGTTCATGTATCACCTGCGCGTCCGAGGTTACATTAGAAAGCGGAACCAAAACAAAATATTATAACACGTTGCACCACAGCACAACGTATACATATCCGTTTTTTTAAACTTTTTATTCTTACAAAGATATCATAAAACAAAACAAAAAATAATTAATGTATTGAGGATATTTTGAGCAATGCTACTGCCGAATTAAGCATACAGGAAATGTGTAGGTATCGCCAATTTTTCACTCACTCTAAAATTGTTTAAATCATAAATTAAAGTATACTAAATTTTTTGAAGAGAGAGTATAAATACGCTCATTTACAAATATCATATAGTATTTCTACATTGAAAATTCACACATGATAAGAAAATTACTTAAATAACGGTTCAGCTCAATATAAATTATATATGTCTTTTTTTATAAAAAGTTTTAAAATATACGAATGACGAATGGAAACAATTTAATCCACAAAAAAGACGTAAATTACTTAAATTTTCCACATAAACAAATAATAATAATAATGTTTATTGCTTCAGTCGTACAAAAAGAACATATACAAAATAAATATATATAATTTCAAAAAATTAACTAACACAAAGGGCTATTGACCATACAAATAATATTAGAGGTATTTCATTCATTTTTAGGTTGACATACTGTTGTGTCCATCCACTTATGGACACAGTACTATGTGTACTGTGTATCAATAAGTACTGCCTTATGGAAAGTTCCCACGAACATCAACCAAACCTATCGGCACTTGCAAACATCTGCATAGGGCAATAAAACCCTTTTTGGAGAAACTCTTGGGTTTCTCATACTTTGCTAGTTTTTACAACCAATTTGTGCAACTTTCTTAAAAGGGAGGTTTGTTACAGTAGGGAATTTAACTATAAAAACTATGCCACCAACAATTAACCTCCTCAAACAATTGTAAGATGCCGACGCCCTTAACGTTTACCCCACATGGCAAATTAGCCCCTACCCTTAGAATATTATTTTGTATTCGGTACGTCTTCTTACATATAAGACGACACTTTTGTATTATATAATTAAATCTTAGTTACGGGGTTGAACTGAGAATATAGTCTTAGTTAGGGAGGGGGCTCAACGGAGATAAAATCTGCATTATCCATCTAAACTTCAATATTTTTTTAAATAAGGTTGCAAAAATGGATCGTTTCCATGTTAAAGATGTTTTTATAATAATTATTGTAAGGGTTGTCCCAACAAGAGTGGAAAATCTAAATTTTAAATAAAACATGTGAGAATTATGTATGAACAACACATCTGACAAATGCCTGACACAATTGCGTTCTTTTGACGAAATTTAATATCACGGTTTGGCATAACTAGCGTAAATAAATTCTCCTAAAGATGCTGCTAAGGTATCGGATATAAATATTTGTTTTAATTTACATATTTTTAATGAGTTTTTTTTAAATATTGTAACTACAGCAATACCTTGTGAAGTCCGGATAATCGGTTCCGCCAAAATGTTTATAACCGGACTAATCGTGGACTTAAAACCGCATAATTAATAAATAGCACAAAAAGGAACTTGACTGCATAAACTAGTGATTCCCAAAGTGGTCTATATCGACCCCCAGGGGTCTATGACAACCTACAAGGGGTCTACAACAGCGAAAAAAAAAAATTCTGGGGTCCATGAAATGAAAATGGGGATCCACATTCAACATACATTGATAGTACCTATTTACAAAACAACATACCCGTTACTTATCCCGTATTATGGAATATAGCGAGGAAATTTTTAATTTCCTTTCCATCGTCAAACCTAGTGGAAAGGGGATTCAGCTCTGTTATAAATCTCCTAACGAAAAAAAGAAACAGACTGAACATCATTAGCCGAGGATATTTAAGATTAAACTATACAAAATTGACGCCAAATGTTGATAAAACATTTACTTATTGCTCAGTTTTTTTATGTTACGTATATTTTATATAACAGATACAAAATTTTATTTGGAGTAGTTTTAATTTAAATTCAATTAATAAATCTATAAAACTTAACATGTGTTTTTACTTTAAGTTTTTAACACTAAACTTCACTACAGTTAGAAATTTACAAAAAAATC
>NW_017100108.1:260614-307796 GCF_001412225.1 Nicrophorus vespilloides | reverse complement strand
AAACCGAAAAACATGGCAAGGGGTCTACGACTCAAAAAAGTTTGGGAACATCTGGCATAAACGGACAAAAATGAAATAAAATATATTTGTAATACAAATAAAACTTTTCTGAGTAAGTGTTAAATTTGCTTTGTCAATTTAGTTAAGTGAGTCGCTGATTATATTGACGTAAGAAAGATAACATCTGCCAAATTGAGTTTAATAGCATGAAAATTTGCAAGTCTTAAAAGCACACACTACCGTCATTAGTTAAAATAACATAGTAATGCAAAACAAGTGAAAAATTACGAGTTATACTAATCGTTTAAACTACGCTGTAGAAAAACTATTTGAACTAAGTAGGTCAAATTGAGATTTTTTAACTAATAATAAAATAGATTCTATTTTAGTTTGTTTCATTCACGTCCATCAATCAAGAAAAATCTAAACAGCGGGAATGAAAGTAAAACAAAGGTATCCCAAATTTCCTCGTACATATTTCAATTATAAATAACCATTTCTGGTTCGATATTATACAAACTAACTCAGTTGAAAGTGACTTTGTAAGGAAATATCGCGGTTAAAGAAAATGGAGAAAAGCAGATGGAAAAGAAACTTGACGGTTACCTTCTACTATAAATATATACCTTTTACTTTTGTTATATGGTGAATTTCTCTTATAATATTAAAAGCATCGAACAATATATTTTCACGATACAATAGAAGTAATAAACATTATTTTATGCATACACTGTGAGTTGTTTAATGTAAAAGTAATTGACTGAAAAATAAAACAATATATTTTAAGTAATATACGGCACATAACCTTTTGTGTGCTTGCCATGCCTTTTCGGAAATAATTCAATTCATTTTGCTCGTTAAGAGAAATGCTGGTTATGCGAGGTTCCACTGTATGTCTGAAATGCGCGTCTTGTTCTTCCATTTTTAAATTGGAATAAAAACAGAACAAAATAACTAATCCATACAATTTTTTTTTACTAAATTAAAGGTGGAAGTCCAAACAACAAGAAAACAATATGTTAGGTGCTTTGAACACGTTGACAAAACAAAAGAATGTGCTAATACCGAATGTGTTAAAATCCGCAATCACTTAGTTGCCAAGACAATATCTATAAGAAAAAGTTAAATAACTAAAATAATTCTATGACAACATCATATGGATCAAAAGTATTTCTAAAGCTATAAAACAGTAATATTTAGTTTTGTAACTAAATAAATAAACAATAATATTAAAATTTGCTCAGTAAAACAAAGTACATTAAAATTAAGTGACTGTTAAGAATGAGAAGTTTTCATATAGACCTTTGTTATTCATTTTTCAGTTATGTAATATTCAGTATATTCCATTGTATGAATAATTATGTTAAATTTTCCAATTGTATGGTAGAAGAATCAATTTTAAAAAGCGTACTCTCTTCGAATAAAAAAAAATGAATAACATGTATAAATTACATTTCTATAACATAATATATACGAATACTATACATTGAAACGTATATAGGTCAAAGACTTTTAAATTTAAATATATACAAATTACTCAGGGTGTGTTAAACCCTGATGACAGGTCTGATGGGATTAAAGAAAAGTATTTACAAAAATAGAGCCATTATTGATTTAATAAAATAAATTAGTAGTTTAATCCTAATTTTAGAAATGAAAGTTAAGTGTTAGTAAAAAAAATAATATAAGTGAAATTACCATTTTGCACAATAATTGAACACCAAGCTAGACCATCCCTAAAGATACCAAACGTAGGTAGAACGTTGTGCTTTTGCTTCTTTATGTTGCGTTTAAAGCTACTGCATCTCAGATTTACCATTCTATTTTTTTTCTCTCGAACAAAAGGTTTCTTAAAACGAGCAGCTGTCCATTGCATAATAGGAAACTACCTACTGCGTCTAGTTATATAATGGTTCAAGAAGATGCCATCTGTGCATTTTAGATATCAAGAAATCAACTACAACTCATTTTTAGAAAGAAAACCGAAACACCTTTTGATTTTTTACTCCAAACACACATATTGTTTGCAACTGTTTAATGTAAAAAGTAATAGTTTATTACATCAATAACTTGATGTTATTAATATTACATGAAACTATTTTTTTTAGTAATGTGGAAATAAACCATTTTAAGGAATAATACAAAACAGTTGAGAGCCATATTATATCAGCAATATCAACTATTATTATTATCAACTAATTATTAACACTTGTAATATTATATAATTGTGTCCTGATTGTGGTTACAAGATAATATAATAATTAAGAAATTATAATAATTTCAAAGAAAAAGTTGAGATGCAAGAATATCTATAAATGTAGAAAGTATTTTTTATTAAAAAAATATAAATTATTATAAATAATAAATGCATACATACTCTGATTTTAAAATTAGCAAATATAGATAATATGTTATTTTACATTCTCGATGCTACACATAAATATTGACACGTTGGGCGTTATATTTTTGTTGTTACTTTAACACGATATTGTTTAATAACTACAAATACTTCAATTATGAAAGTACACAAACTAAACCGTATAGTTTTGGTTTTCATTTGTAAATAATAGTGTTTTAATTTCATACTAATTTATAGTGAAAAATTTTAAAATAAATCTCATTATTATTAGAACTTCTAAAATAAAATTATAAAGGAGGGAAAGAGCTATGGTCAAAAAATCATTAAATTGTTATGATTAAATTAGGAATGTTTAACTGTTAAAATTATGAAGATACCCATATTAACAAATTAAGTAATTTCAATTATTATAAGTTACATAACATAAATATAAAAAGTAATGTTTGTCCATCAATATTCAAAGGAAACACAGTTAAATAAATGCACTTACGTAAGGTATTTATGAAATAGTATAAATAATGCAATGGTGTCATTCAACTCTTTCTATTTATTGTTATTTGTATTAACACAAGATAAACAATTGAAACCAGAAACAAGATAGTAAAGGGTGGTTGCTACCTCTTTAGTTACGTGCTTTAAATTAAATAGAATATTCACGACGTATAAACATTTCCACTTAGTTCATTTTTAGGCAAAATCGATCGGTTTCGCCCAAGACGTGCGAGCATGGATGAGAAGGAAGGGCGACAAAGAGTGAGAACGAGAGGCAAACATAACAGCTAGAAAGACATTGAAAACGAGCCAGATGCTTAATTTATAAATAAAACGAGATCGAGTCCGGCATTGAGATCGAGCGGGACGCCAAAACAATGCAAATAAAAAGGTGGCAGTCTCAGGAGGCAGAGGAGTAGGAGCAAATAGTAGTGGACCTCTGAATGGATGATGAAATTTAATCTTACCTGCAGATTACCTGCCAATTTATCGCAATGTCCCTGTGTTACGCGCTCACTGACACCATTCGATTGTTTATAACACACTTGAATTTGACCGATTTTGACTGGCACGATCAACAACAAACCAACCGTCACGATGGTCGAAAGCGAACTGACAGGTGCAGGAAGATGTGCATTGACAGCTGACTCTGTACGAACCAAAATAGTACTTACAATTAGATCTCAATTACATTGTACATGAAATAAATAACTTTAAATTGAATTCACTTTGCATTGACAATGATAAATGCAAATGAAAACGAAAATTATAGAGAAAAAATTATATGTACAGTTAGTTGCCTATACATTATAAACTCCGGTGGCAATCGCAAGCCCGACAACCGAAATACCGTCAATCAAATTACCGACGTTTGAAATACCGACTGTATCAAAATCCCGACGTTCGAAATCCCGACTGTATCGAAATCCCGACAACCATAATCCCGACTATATTAAAATACCGACAACCATAATCCCGACTGTATCATAAACACGACGATATCAAAAAAATTACAATAACATTTTAAAATTATTTCGGAGCGTAGTCACCTTGTGTTACACTTTTATTATTAATAACAATAAATTATTATTAATTTATTTGATTTTGTTGAATTATATTAGAAGACTATTGAAAATTTACAATAATTATTATAATAATTTAAATAAAAGACAACCGTTGATTGGCTGCTGTAATACTTTGTATCACATAAAAGTCATATTTGCTGTTTTATAAAAACTCATTTCATACCATTGAAGAGAGTGGAATTATAATAAAAATTAGGTTAATTTGGTAGAAATTAATTAATAGATTATAACAGTTATGATTTTCACAAAATCTTACTAATAATATTAAGAAAATATAAATTTGGAAGAATGAAATAAACACAATAATTTTGAATATAACAAATTACATAAACAATTTAAGGACAATATATTTATTCTTGATTTAACTAATAAGCCAGAAACTATCAAAGATTAATAAATATACACAAAAAGGAACAAAACGATTACTTCAGAAATGAACACCAAACAATGTTCGCTTAAGTCCCCCAAAGAACAGTCTTCCCCTGATTATATTTATTATTTAATTATCATACAATCACATAATGATATATGCAAAGATTCAAAATAGATTACGGACTACAACTGTTGTTAATCAATAAGTGAAACTTACAAACTTAAATAAATATATTTAAAACGCAAAAAAACTTATGTTCCAAACTGTTTGACAAATGTTTTTTTTCATTTATTTTATTTATTTACTAAAAAGTGTATTAACAAAAATGTTCACTGTCAGTTGCGGATTAAGGATACTTGGGGCCAAAGACTGATGCACGTGTCTCATTGCCTTAATGAAAAATCCGCCATAGTTCGTAGTTTCTGCTTAATTAATAAGAACAATCAAAATATATACTGATACAAGTATTTATACGTTGATAGTGGTGATCAGAATTTTTGATAGACACAAACACTTGCATAATAATTATAATAAAAATCTGAAATGTATTATTCCTCTTCTTTTTGCAATGCCATTTCAAAAACATTATGATTACGAGTAGTTGAAGATGTTCAGTTTCTATACTTGCAGACATTTCCAATTTAATACAGTTTAAAACGATTTAATTGTGAAAATTATCCTATACCCTATACAAGATTATCTTGTAAATAAATGGTATGTTTATGAATTGGTTCATCTAAACTTTCTTATTTGACTTTTGTGTAGGATCCTCGAAAGCCATAATAAGAACTCGGAAACTTTAAATAGTTTCTATTAATATCCAATAATTTTATGTGTGTAGTAAGAAACAGCAACAGACTAAATCAATATATTCATGATACAATTATTCTAGGTACACCCGATAGTTGTTCAATTTTCATCATCTTTCGCGCATGATGTCACCGGTGACCAAAGTTGTATATAAAAAAAGATGCGTGCGCATCACATATGCTAGAAAGTAAATGATCCACTCCTCTCATTTACTGCAATGGTGACGCTCAACATGCGCTTGGGCCTACCCTGTTTACTTGTATCATGCAATAAATTATGATATGTTGAAATATATGTACTTCATTAATGTATATATATATATGTCTACATTTAAATTAATTATTATTTAACTTTGTTTATTAATAAATCTATTTCTAAAAACACATTCAGAAAATAGCAAAATTAAAATCGCTGTAAAATTGGTTGCGTTCTCATGTGCATTGTGTTAACCTTGGTCAGTAACAAGCAGCTAACCGGACCGGTGTTGTGTGGTCCATCTAGTCTAGTCGACAAACATCTGTACGTTCTAACAAGACTGTTTAAAATGAATAATTCTCTGGTTTTGTCCGCTATATTCGATCAATTCCCTGATATGCAAGGGGATGACGAATTTATTCTTTTTAAGCAGTTTTTTACTGCTAGAAACATGTAAGATATTTTGCAATATAATATTTAATATTAATTGTAATTATTGATAATTTACATTAGTTCAGTGCTGAAGAACTGGATGAACCAAGCTAACAATAACATGTCCAAGAAAAATCCTGCTAAAGTTAATGATCAGATTCATAAAGGCAAGGAGCTGTACTTTAACAGAAGTTTCGAGAAAAGTCTCAAGAAATTTAACATGGCACTTATATATGCACAGTTTGGCAGTAAGCTTTATATTAAAGCATTGTGCAGCAGATCGGCTGCATTTTTAATGCTTGAGTTATATGAAGTTAGTCAAATTTCATTAAAAAATATATTGTACTTATGTTTTTATTATTAGGAATGTTTGGCCGATATTAAACTGCTTGAGGCATTTAATGAATGCAAGTTGGAGCATAAAATTAGGAGACTGAAATGTTATTTTCAGATGAACATGATGGAAAAGTTTGAAAAGGAAAAAATGGAATTGTCAGGAAAAGGTAAATATTATAAATTTGTTTATAAATGTCTAATACTTTGTCAGATCTTGAGATTATTACCAGCTATCAGAAGACTAACAAACCCAAAGAGTATCATAAATTTAAAATTACCTTACCGGAAGTCCATAATGAGAAGTTCTTGAATGCTTCAGACAAAGTCAAATTGGAGTAAGAATAAGTAGTATTCCGAATACAGTTTAATGTGGTTCTGTGCATTTTAGATACAAGGGTATTTGGCAAAGAGATGTTGTTACCACTGTAGATGTAAAAGCAGGTGATGTACTCTTTGTAGAGAAACCTTTTGTGGCAGTTTCTGCACCAAGGGAAATACAGGATTTAATTATATTTATTTGTTATGAATGTTTGCAAATTGGAAGCTATATGATACCGTAAATAATCGTACATCGTTGCATACGCAAAAATGCCCTACTCACTTCAATTTGCATTTTTAGGTGTAAATCATGCGTGTACTGTTTTTATTGCACGGAGGAGTGCAGAGATAAGTCTTGGGAGTCTTGCCACAAGTACGAATGCAATGGTATGCACATGTTCAACGCCACTGGCGGCACTCTGTTGGGATTGAAAAGTGCCGTGAAAGGCATCAAAAGTAATTTCAAGTTCTACGATCATGATCACGAGGAATGCACCAAAAAGTTTGGCGATGCCGAAGATAATTACATGTATTTTAATTCTTTAATACCAAACACCTCCAATTGCCCAGCCAAAGAATTTTTAGTTGTAAGCAAATAACAAAGATCAGCAATCGGCTGCAGTGTTCGTTGTTCCTATTTGCTTTCAGGGTGCAGCTGTGATCGTCTTGCACTTGAAGGAAAAAACATCGTTTTTTCAAGATTTGGAAATGAAATTGGATAGACCGGATGCTATTGATTTTATAGGTGGCTTATTGACACGACATCTCATGCAAATTTACCTTAATTCCAGCAGTATCATCAACTATGAATTAAAGTATAATTTGAACGATAAAACACTTCTACCATCGAGCGTCAAGAAGAGCATGGATATTGTAGACTTGATGATGTTTCAAAGCTATTATGGGGCTGGGGTCTATCCTTCCATTAGCATGATGAATCATTCTTGCCAGCCAAACACAAATATCTTGTAAGTGAACATAGTATGTAAGACGTAAACTTTAAAATAGGATGTTGTTAACATCATCCTCTACTACGTTATTGGGTGACCTTAATATTTATTTTTTGCACATTTTTGAAACTAGCAAAGCGATTGTATTTTTAATATTATAAATATCATAATTGATATTTTTTGGATAAAATTTCATGATGTGGTTCTGAAGTTTTGGTATTATTATCATTTTATTCTAATTTTCATTATTTATTTTTCAGTTACATAAACGATGTGGCCATTGTTAAAGCTGTGGAAGATATTCCTAAAGGTAATCAGGTATTCAATTGCTACGGTATGGATCATAGGTTTACAGATAGAGTTGAAAGGAAACATGCGATCTTGGACCGCAATCTTTTCGAGTGCCTTTGCGAGATCTGCTTGGATCCCAGCAAGGAATTTGTACGTGTTTCATAAGAGTATGGGGGAGGGAACGGTAACAAATGAGCTTTTCTAGAAAATGGTTTACAATCACGTGGTATGCATTTGCGGTAACATACTGGCCGAAGATCAAGGGACATGTAATGAATGCAATCGACCATCCATTACTACCGCACTTCTGGAGACTATACCATGCATGTATCCTTTGACCACCCTCGACAACATCGATCACTACGTCGCATTTTGGCCGAGGTTGGCTTGGACCCACGAGTTCATCTTCGATACCTGCAAGGCCGTTGCAAAACTGCTGAAAAAACAAGGTGAGCATCTCCACATCTGCAGTCCAATAATTGCTAATAACGCTGTTTCCAGGTCAATACTTGGCTGCTATTATGTACCGCAATAAATGCGCCGAGATCACCAAGGTGAAGTACGGAAAGAACTCCAAGGAGTACGCCTTGCTGTTGAACGACATTTGCAATGACAACAACGAAATCGTTAACAAAATCTGCAAAATGCACTACCCAGTCGAGGAAGTTGAGATCGTTTAAAAAAGGTAAATGTATTACCAACCAGTATTTATAATTTTATGAATTTCTTTATTGCCATTGTTCTGATTGAAAATCAGGTCTGATATGTATACTGTATTTATTTATAATTTCATATTAACTGTCAGCATTTTATGTATGTGTTGCTTTAGATACAAAAAAGATATATGGGAACATAGAGTGCTTTTAGTACAAACAGTGTCTTAATGTATAGTGATGTCTAAAAAATATATGTATGTACTTGTACTCTTAGGTCTAAAGAAATAGCGTAGTATTATGAAGAATGTCAACTTGAAGAAGATGTATCTGAACGTCACACATCATATCTACAACGTTATAATACAATGGATTTTACATTGTAATATAACGTTAACTTATAGATTTAGCAAAAAAAACATGCCAAAGACATCGAATATGCTTTGAAAAATGAAATATAGAAGAATGTAGATATTAGATTTAGATATATGTCTATTTATGATAAATGTGAAATAAAGAAAAATAAAAATCTATAAATAAAGTACTCGGTATTTATTCTTAATATCTTACACTCTGTTATCGTTATTCATTATGTGTTACCCTTTTAATTGTTCCATGTAATTCAGGCACTAAAATCCAAATATATTTACCGAAGCATCCATGTCCAGAAAGCACCAGGATTTGATGAAAAGTTGTTTCACTGCTTTTTGGTTACCAGGGCTTTTCATTTCTGGTATTAAGCGTCAAATATCATTGATCCGAGCTGTCTCCTTTTTCAAGTAGTCTAGTTCTCTATCTCACAATTCTCTCTAGCTAGGAGTTCTATTGCTATGCAAGCTATTACAACGCAGTACAACGGCTCTGGAGTTTATCAATACGTGTTGCAAATCCTTATTGCTCTCCTATGCTGTATCGTTTCCTGTGCTTATTTGTAGCTTTGCACCTTCATTGCTTCTTCCCATGATGGATAGACTTCAGTCCATAGTTATTTATTATCAAACTACTTTCTGCCGTAGTGGCCGGATGATTTGTCCTATAAGGTTCTCGATTATAACTTTTTGACATTATAAGATTTTCTATTCACAATTTCAGTTTCTGAAAAAGTCTGAAATTATAACATTATTTCATTCCGTAATTTTATTATTTTATTTATTTAACAATATTTATTGGCCCATTTAGGACTAAAGGATAATTTTATTAAGTATAATCTTTTAGTTATTATTGTTAAATAGATTTATAACGCTTTCAGGGCCAACATCCAAATCAATTAGCGAAAAGGTAAATTGAAGGAAGAAAATTATTTCAATAACAATTATTTTTATATAATAATAAATATACATCTGTCAGAAGTAGGAATTGGCATTTATCGATATGACGTGACGTGTGCTTTGTATAATTATAAATGAAATATCTATTGATGTCAATCAAAATGCTTAATAACTTAATCATGATCATCATACAACGAAGTAGATATGCATCAGCGCGTTTTGGATTAACACGTGTAGCAGTGAATTATGTATGTGCATTTTGAAAATTTCTGCATATGTACAATGAGAAATTAAATGTTTTTAAAACGTTTTCATGTGTAATTTAATTATTTACTGCGTTTGGATGCACTTTCTCATGTATCTCGCACAAAAACAGGTTTTACTGTATGTGTACATTTCTTTAATTCTAATTTATTACTGAATATTTAAATAAATACATAACATTTTCCTTAAAACTTATTTTTGTTTTTTTTAGATTATTTAGATATTGGAAATAATTAAATATTAGGTCGATAGCCCTTTGGTTACAATTGGTGACAAATAAATATTTTTATTATTATTAAATATTAGGCAATAGATATGACTTGTCACTACAACAAAAAAATGTTAGGATAAAAAGTAAGAAATAAAATTTAAAACCAAATGCAAATTTTGCTAATAGCTCTGTATTTATTTTGTTTTGTGAAAAATGATCATATACAATAATTTCATTGGTAAAATAAAATGTTACAAATCGTAGTCTGGTTCAACAATAATATATAAATAATATATACATAAAGAAAACGAAATGCTAAAACAGGCGACTAGTTCAGTTAACATTAGAAATATGGTGTTTACTTTTATTGATTCGTATTGTTTGTACATTACAGCTCTAGAAAAATAGCATATCACTAATTTAGTTCCGTCTGTTGAGATCATTGTTTCGGTGATAAGTAAAAATTAATATAAATCGTAACAGATAAACAGTAAGAAGCAAATCCTTTTTTTTCTAATGTATGTGTCATTTATTTTTTGTGTGTGGGAACCTAATTAATTAATACGCTTTTTTTAATTAATTAGTTAACACGATCCACTAAACGAAGCTTTTAATTATCATTTTATGTCTCAGGCGCAAAGCAAAGCTTTCCTCCCATAATATATATATATATATTTTCCACGGATACACGAAACAATTGTATGTAAAAACGGTTACAAAAAGCCTTAATTTCTAATATAATAATCTAGATATTTTCCATACACATATATAAATATATCACCGCGTTCACAATATAAAATGAATTTGTTTCATATAAAAAAATTACAATTTGTTTTCTTCTCATTTTCATTTTTTCAGATATGACAAATTACAAACACGATATCGTATTAACATTAGATTTTCTTACTCCATCTGCCTCGTTTAAATGTTAGTTATATCGGTATAAAACATAGTTTTTTTTTTCTTGCATTAGAAATCACATTGTCCGTACAAAAAAAAACAACATAACAATAAGTTTCAAGTAGTGTCCATTTTTAATTCAGCCTTCATTGGTATTATTCAACAACAATAACGACAAAAACAGTCTTTTGAATTTAAAAAAAAATGTCTTTTTCATTTCATCGTATAGTTATAGAGGCCTCGATTAAAATTGAATATTACCAAAAGATCTGTCGGACGAGAATTCGCATAAGAACTTAATTTATTGAATCAATTGATCAGTCTATATGTGTGTGTTCAGTGTAATGACTGTAGCATTTTTTTGTTGTTGGTGCTTTTGAAATGATAACCACGTTATTTGGTATTAAGCTTATAATATAATAATTGGTGGGACACGTCCGTATTTGACTAGCCCTTAACCTCGCTCAAGTTTCCTTAACAATAGTCAACTATTACTTTAGGCACTGTAAAAATTTCCGCAGCACATCTCGTACAAAGAAAAAAAATCAACTCAACCAATGCTATCTTATTATAATCTCTCCTCGGGTTCTTTTTCATCATTTTCGAATATTTATTTATATAAAAATTATTTGCACGTAAAAAGCGCGTTCTTTAAATATATATAATATATAGTTTTTTTTTGTATTCATCCGTTCATAATTATGTACTTAATTATTCAAAATTTTCATTTTTCTTCCATTTGAGCTACAACAATGCCTAAGTCCGCTTTCTAAATTTATTTAAAATTTATATTCTTCTTTCATTTCAGGCACAATTCAAATGATACAACCTCTGTTTCTTTAAACATTATTAAGTTATCAGTAACTATTTAGTGAACACAAGGTTTATTTATATTTATATATTCTCCGAAATTTTTCGTCGCTTGATTGCCAAAAAACGAAACCTTGATTTGTTTAGTTTTAGTATCACAACTCTACGAGTGTCTTTTTTTTTATATATTTCATTAAATCTAGTAAAATGCGTTTAATAAACAAACAACAAAATAAAAACACGTTACGAGTAAAGACGAGGCACATTTTCTTTTCTCCTAGTATCGAGAGTCCCCGTCTTGGAAGCCATTCGCACTGAGAGTTCAGATCGGTTCTTTTTTTTTTACTTTACTTTAAGAATATTGCTTTTCTGTCGAGGCGTGCGGGTTTCGAGGATGAGAGTGTGTGTATCATATATGGTGATTTTTCGTTACCTACAGCAGAATCAGTGATCGTAGGACTTTGAAAATTTGGAGCGTTTGACGCGGACGAACTCCAAATTTTCAAAGACCCGTTTCAGCATTAACTAGAGATTCATACTGGGCGGCGGATGAACGACGGTGTTGTTGTTCAGCCTCGTCGTCCTCTCGTTGTTGCTGTTCTCGTCGGATGGGAAGCGCTCGGTGTGGTCACCATCGAAGCCGGGATTCAGTATTATGTTCGGCACAAGCTCGATGACCTCCTGGTCATCGGATTCTTGAACACATAACCCCAACTTGAAACAATCTTCTCGTATGGGAAATAGGTTAAATTATTGTTTTTGCGTTTCTGGCAGTGATGGCATTCGACATGTTAAACATAGATTTTTTACACGCATTCGCAGATCTTGCATTTATATAAAAAATAAATAAAGATTAAAGAAAAAAAAACGAATGATTTACTTATAACAGTTTAATTATTAAAACATGCATACATCAACAACAAAAGAGAAAACAAATTAAAGTAAGCAGTTACTTATTTGTACTAAACATGCTTATTTCAGAAACCGAAAATGCACTTTGATAATTATTGATATAAAACGAGATACTTGTCAAGTATTAGCAAAACTATATTTTTGTGCGTAGCTTCCAAGACTACCTCCTATACTTGACAAGTTATTCAACAAAATAATTTCATTCGAACAAGTTGTCAAATGAATAGCATAAGACATTGAATCATTTTTTATATTAGTTTGTTACCTGCAATTTAATCTCAGTCGAGTAGGAGGGTTTTCCCCGACATGTACATTTTTTATGCTTCCGGGAACGTCCGGGAGAGATTTAGATCGGCGTCCGTGATTTAAAAAAATAATAATAATTAGCTAATCATTGCAACGTCTCGTTGTCCTAGTTAATAATTTTCAAACATGGCAACCCTATCCAGAAATTTAAGTCATAAAATACCAATACGTCATCTCGTGGACCGATAGAAATGTAAGCATGTGTACTAACATTTTTAAGGTCAATTTACTATTGTCAGGTGAGAAAATAAAAACAGTATGTTATGCACCGCAAATCTCATTAAAAAATCAATTAGACTAAGTGCATTTCCGGTTTTCGAGGCTAAACAAAAAAAAATAACACTAATCAAACAATCAATATCACAGTATATAGAATATGCAGCAACTTTAAACATTTCGTTCTTAAATCAAATTATTGTAAATAATTTTTAATAAAAACTATTTGTCCGCTATCTACAATAGGCACATGCGGATTCGCCGGTGAAGAAGCGTCAACAGAGAAATCTATATTTCGATCTAATTTTAAACTAGTTCCGTTTGATACTGCTTCACTGAGGAATACACAGGCCTGCACTATAATACACACAAAAAAAACATAACGATACATCACAAACATGTAAAAGCAAACAATAGGACTACAAACGACTCGCTAAAAGCCTCGATGGAAATAGTGGAATGGAACCAGTCTAATATTGGTTTTCTTTTTGTTAAAGAACACACAACCGATTGGTTTCCACTATCACCATAGGCCATTCAACAATAATTGTTCGATAACAACTTACATAAAGCTACAACTTACCGCTAGGTGCTCGGCACTCTTGGTACAAAAGGAAACAAGTTCCGAATCCCAGAACGACCAATGTGCCCATGACTACGCCCACGGCAACCACCCATATACGAGTGTCGAAATTCTTTACACCTTGCAAAAAATGCCTCTCCAATTCTAAATCGAGTTGTTGTTTGGAAGAGAGAGACAGAGAAATAACAAAAGGCAACTTTTGTAGCTACTACACACAAACAACAATCAAACTGGGGGAATCTAAATTCTAAATAATTGGCTGATGGAAAAGTTAGATATATATGGTACATTTAGAGTTAAAAAAAGAAAAACTCGATAATCACATTAAAAACAAAATCTATAAAACATTACGTTAAACAGATTAAGGACTTCAAATTGTGCTAAAAATAAAGATCATTTAGAAGAAATATTGACCACTTATATTTTTATTTCATAAAAAAACTTTTATTTCGTATCGTTTCAAATGTTATATATATATTTCTCGCGAGATATTAAACATGTTTTATAGTATAGTAAATTCATGAATATTTGAAAGATGTGTAACACATGCAAGTTTAATTTAATAATCAGATTATTTCGTAAGTTTTATTATCTGTAATTCTATTGAATAAGCAATGATGCATACATGATGATATGCATATTTTTAAAAGCTTTTGCATGGTAGTCATGATACAACTTTGAATAATGAAATTGGAGTAGTTTCCAAGTATGAATGAATTTGCAATAATGAAATTGAAGTGGTTTCCAAGAATACGCGTATTTGTAATAATGAATTATCGAGTTTTGTATATTTTTTTTTGTAGATGTGGAATTCAATTTTGATCCAATCAGAGAAAAAGGAACACTTAAACAAAGAATAGATAAGTAGGACAGAACTAAAGCTAAAGTTGCGTCTCTAATGTTAGTTCACTAAAACGATACACAGACAAATCATTGATCCTTTCATTGGAGATCTCATGAATTGTTATCGACTAGTGGCCAAAGCATGAATTATTGAGCGCCAACGAAAGGGTCAACGTTGGTTTTATTTAGGAAAATTATTATAGATCTTGTATTTAATGTCTTTTTAGTGTTATTATTTATTCTTTTGTTGCTAAACGTACCTCTAAGTCTTAAACTATCTTCATCTTGAAATATTCAAAAAAGAAAGAAAAAAAAGCGATAAAAACAAATTAAAATCCATCCTTCATCGCAAATATTTTTATATATAGCCACCAAAAAGAAATCATCATACATCATCATCTTAACATTTCAAAGAATCATTACCACCGAAAATACCAAAAACCATTAGAGAATTAGAATTCCAGTTTCTTGTAAATACCGTTAAGATACCGTATTAATAAAACATATTCAACAAATCATTCAACTCTGACATTTTGTGTTATCTATTTAAAATTAGTTTAAGGCCACGCATATTTAATTAAATTAACCTTTTTATTTTTTCTAAATAAACCATCATCTAATTAACGTAAAGTAATCAATTATTTAAGTGTAAAAAGGTTGAATATGTACTTTTTAAAATTGTACATACAAAATAATAATAATAATGTTTATTGCATCAGTCGTACAAAAAANTATACAGAAATAAAAAGAACAAAATAAATATATATAATTTCAAAAAAAGTCAACTGATTCAAAGGGCTTTTGACCATAGGTCTTTCTTATTTAGAAAGAATTTGATTAATCAATGATAAAAAAAATAATGCAATTATTGAGATTTTTCAATTTTTAGTTAATTTATAATTTGAAACTTTGAATTTGATGTATTTTAATAGATAGATTAAATATTCTGGTACTTAGAGTATGCTTTTTTTATAAATCTTTCTGTGTTTTATAATAACCACTGCCAACTCGTTTCTATCCTCAAGTATGTACAAGTATCACAAAGGCTTATGATTATTTACCACTTGTCGCAGAGATTTTCACGCCAACGGCACTTCAAGCTAATCAACTCAAATTAACCAAGGTTAAAATGTTTCTGGAATGAATCTACTAAACGATAGAATAAAGAATTTTACAAATGTCTACGTATTTCGTTGGAATAACCTTGTTCGAGTCGCTTAGGGTCGATAAGGAATCCAGAAATAGGGCTGTAGATAAAAAAAAAGATAATTACGCTTTCTACGCGGGAGAGTTATTCTTATATTTTTTTTACATTTGTACTTTATTTACAATTTACTTGAAATACATTGTATAACTTCAAATCTTTGTTCTCTTCGCAAAATAATATTCAAGTCCATAAATTTTGAAATAGGTATGGTTTCATAAGGCCAAAGCAAATTAAATTTTCGAGAACTCAGATCAATTAAAATTAGATGGCACCAGCATTTAGGAGTCCGGTGCAATTATAGTTTTACCACTGCATAAAACTTAAAGAATATAAATATTTCGTTGATTTTGTTAATGATCAATTAACAGGATAATAAAAGCAAGCGATAACATTAACCATTACGTTATAAATATTACTAAA
This sequence comes from Nicrophorus vespilloides, assembly GCF_001412225.1. NCBI lineage: Eukaryota > Metazoa > Arthropoda > Insecta > Coleoptera > Silphidae > Nicrophorus > Nicrophorus vespilloides. The sequence goes on along the minus strand of NW_017100108.1, from coordinate 291,562 downwards.
CATGTCAGTATACTAAATATATTATTTATATAAGATTTATTTCTGGTGGAAATTAAAAGAAAAACGTTTCGATCGAAAAATATGTTGCTAATTTTATAGCGTAAAGACATTCATTACGCGACACATTCCAAGTATTTTTTTTTATTAATACAAGTACATATGCCATTTTTTTAAATAACTTTAGTAGCAATTGTCACGTAGTGTCTAGCCGGATTTAATTTAAGTAACGTAAGCTGTAAATTAATATTTATATCCCAAATTGTACGTCCTTTACGTGTATGATGACGCAAGTTGTTGACTATATATATATAGTGGAACCTCGCTTAACGAGCACCTCACATAACGAGCATTTCGCTTAACGAGCAAAATGAATTGTAAGAAAAATGACTCGCTTAACGAGCGACGTTTCGCATAACAAGTGACGATGAGAAGAGAAGTCCCGGATTGCGCGCCTGTTACATCATTTTTAAAACTTGTACACATATGTGTAATTTTTAATATGTTTCACTATACGAGTATTTCACTATACAAGTAAAAATCCAGAAGTTTTGAAATGGATTAAACTCGTTAAGTGAGGTTCCACTGTATCTTGATAAGTATGTAATTATGAGTATTTTGATGACACTTACCGGCCGTTTCGTTTGATACTTTCGTGGTGGAATAAACGACTGTGATTTCGCTGTTCCCTAAATGATTGGTAGCCCAAACTCGGAACGCGTACGTCGTATTTGCCTCCAGCTTGTAGACATCGATTTGGCGCTTAAATAGCATGTGCGTTCAAATCGCAAATTAATTAAACCTACTCTGTTGAAAGAGCAATAAGAGATCTGCAATGAATTACCGCATTCGGTGGTATGTGGATGGGAGTAATGTCGAGCCATTCGGAGTCTGAGTCGGCCAACCTGAACTGGGCAGTGAAGTAGATGATGGGGTATCCTCCTGTGCCGCTGACACCCCAAAGTATAACAGCCAAAATCGTGCTCTGGTGCACTTGTACATCGATGAGGGGAGGCGGAGGCGCTGCCAAGTAAATTGCCCGGCTTTAATTTGTTTGTTATGCAAATGCCAGCCTTGAATCTCAATCTCTTATGTAGCAAAGCAGGAAGCAATTGCCAATTACGTTTTATTTCATGTTCATTCTTTGTGATTGGATAATAAAATTCAAAAGCAGTAGCAAAAACAATTACTTACTTCTGACGATTACTTTCATTTTGGAGCTCTGCTCCTCGTTAAGCGAATTCGAAGGGGTGCAGGTGTAAATCCCCGAATCATTCTTGTCGACTTCCTGGAGGAACAGAGATCCATCCTCCTGTATACTCAATCTCGGCGCCTGCTCATCCTCGCTCCTGCCGTCGCGGATCCACATGACATCCCTGCTTTTCAGCACTGGACATGGCAATGTTAAATTCTTACCAACATCAATTAAATATTGCTTCAATTTGACTGGCGTTCCAGCTGAAACACAGTAACCATCACTTGACATTCGCTCAGTATTAAATCGCGTCGACGGCAAACTTGAAATATACAAAATTATTAATTATACCTGTGGTGAAAACATTGAGAGGAAAGATGTAAATGTAGTAGAAGTAGTAGAGGCTTTTTTTAACATACATAGTTTAGCATTGTACTCGTAGACACTAGGGAAATATTATTCTGTTTTGGGGGAAGAGTTGCATAGAAAAACGCGGAAACAAATATAACAAACAACAAACAACAGAAACCCTTTGTCAAGTGTGGAATCTAAACATTGCAGACAGTGTGTGTGCGTGCAACACCCAGCCAATACGATCACTATCGATCGGGCCACACTCGTAAGGATGAATTCCCCCAGATTCACGTTACTCGTCGCCGGTGCATTGAGCGCTTTACGTTGGCATCCGTGCGTCCGTTCAGTTGTCAAACTTGCTCAGCTGAGTGCGTGTGCGGGCGGTGCGTCGTTCCAATTCGAATTGATCGATTTGAAAACACTATCTACAATTGATTATCAGTGAGTCAAGCAATCGGATCATGGAATACGAACGGTGAGTCCTGCTCGCACACGAGCATCAACTTCTTTCACGCGACACGCGATTCCTAGCCCCTTGGGTGTCGTAAACCAATGCTGTCCAAAAACAAAAGAGGAACCGGGCTTATATATACAGATAGAAAAAAAAACAACATCGTTGACTTACTCGTGAACAACAACAGAGAAGCCGGCACCACTAATTGCATGTTTATTAAATATTCATTTCCTGTTGTTTTGTTTGAACGTTTTAAGTACTCGGCGAAACGTGAATCAAAACATTACATGTTTGCATAATTTGAGACGTACATTAACAATATATTTGAATATACTGTTAACTTGGTTATGATTTTTTTTGTAGTTCATAAACTTATACTTCATGCATTTTAATCCAAATTTAATGCTTTGTTTATTATATTGTAACTATATATACTCACATATATTTATTACATGGATTTATTTCCGTAAAAGTTTTTATTTTTCGAAAATTTAAATATTCCAATTGGAACTAATAGGATGCTAATTTAGCAGTTCCATTCCCATAAATTAAAACTATAATTTGCTTAAATTACGCATAAAACATAAAATTGTAGTTTCTTGCATATTTTAAGTAGTTGACAATTTATAAACTACTGTTTTATCATATATATTTTATATGTTTAATAACGTTTATTGTCCATAACAATATTAACATTTCTTCCAACTCAAATTATTGACATTATTAGCAAAGTTAAATATTTACTTAATAAAAACTTTTATTTGCACCAACTTTTACAATTTTATTAGAATATTAAATTGTAATAGGAACTTTTTTTTTTCTGTCGTCATCAATGTGAACATTGAATAAATTTAAGATCGCGGTTGACAATAGATGGATAATCTTTCCCGTTGGATAGTTACCAATAAGATGATTTGAACATTAATAATTACTTAAATCTATATACTAAATCTAGTGATTTCGAACGCTTCAGCCTGTTTGTGGTTTCACTGTTGTCGAGTAGACCAATAGCCAGAACATTAGTATGTGACTCCAGTCTATCATTTATGTTGCTATTGTATCCTCGACCATATTTATATGAAGATCTTCGTGTATTTGTTTATTCCTGACGAACCATGGAGCCCAAATATTTCTTAGGCATTTTGCTTGAAACATTGTATAATTTGATTGTTCGATTTACTGGCCACACCTCACAATAGAATACCATACTGTCGTGTCCCGGGATTAAGAAATCCTTGGACACCGTGGATTATCTCGTAGTTATGTCGTTGCGTTATGAATATTAAATGCAATATTCTTTTTAATTACTTTTATTATACACATCGGAGTTTTATTGAAAAGTCAACTATACAATAGTTGATCTCAGGTATTATTAACTAAGAGTTACATTTTCCTCTTAAGTTAGTATTTTTGAAGTAAGTGCTCTTCCTTGGTCTCTTCCAAGTAAGTCTTCCTTCTTATTCGGTCTGCTAACTAAGACTTCCTCTCAGTTCGACCACTTAGCTAAGACTAAATTATATAATACAAAAATGTGTTCATTTCAAAAAGGGGCTGCGTGGGAGAAAAGGGTTTGACCTTGTCGAAACCACAACCGTTTCTTTATCTAAGTTTTATGATCCTGTTAAGTGGTGATACAAATAGACGCAACTATACGATTTAATGTGTAACCGTCGTTCGGAATATTCCACAAGTTATTCTAAATAATCACGTACAAGTATCCGTTTTTATATTTGATTGATACGTTAAATATGATTTTTAATAATTAAGAGGCTCTAACAAATATACATATTAGTTATACAATGGATGACAATAAATTGGTCGGCCACGACAATACGTCCATATTGGTTTCAGTGTTACTTTGTATATAAGAAATTTATTTTCCACTGATAGAAGCCAGTATAGTTTTCTAAACTTTATTTCTAATTGCTCCCTCTTAGCCTGAATGTGATCTTTCCAGGTGAGTCTTCTGTCTTGGTGCATGCCTAGATATTTGACTTTTGTTGCTTTGGGCTGATCTTGTCCATTATGTCTTACAGTTGGGCAGGTGTCTATCTTTAGCGTGAATATAATATGCACGGATTTCATTTCTTTAACTGTTATTCTCCATTTTTTAAGCCATTCTTGTAGCTTATCTAAATTTTCCTGTAGATATTCGGATGCTACTGCTGGGTTCTCATCTGATGCCAAGATTACTGTGTCATCAGTAAATGTTGCAATTGTAGTATTGTTATTTTTAGGAATATCTGCCGTGTATAGAGGTAAAGCAGTGGTCCTAAAACACTTCCCTGTGGCACCCCCGATTCTATTGGGTATAAATCGGTGTATTCGTCTTCTATTTTTACCTGAAACATTTTATTATCGAGGTATGATTTTATTATTTTAAAATAATTATATGGAAAGTTCTTCTCGGCATCTCGGACTACAACAAGTAGTCCGAGATGCCAAACTTTGTCAAAAGCTTGCGATATGTCTAAAAAGGCAGCCGAGCAGTATCTTTTACTTTCCAGGTCTTGGTAGATGGTATTTACTATTCTGTTTACTTGCTCTATTGTACCGTGTTTGCAACTAAAGCCAAACTGATGGTCTGGTATCAGCTTGTTTGACGCTATAATAGGTTCCAATCGGTTAGCAAGAAGTTTTTCGAAAACTTTTGATAATATCTGTAGAAGACTTATGGGTCTGTACGACTTGATTTCTTCGGCAGGTTTTCCTGGTTTAGCTATTATTATAATTTGTGCGACTTTCCACTGCGCTGGAAAGTAACTTGTACGTAGTATAGTATTAGATATTTGAGCGATCAAAACAATTCCTTTCAATGAGATTTCTTTCAATAGTTTCCCCTTTATTAAGTCATAGCCAGGCGTCTTTTTTGGCTTTATTTGACTATTAATATATGTTTTAATTTCCTTTGGGCTTATTGGTTTTATTGGCATTGACATTTGAAACGGAGAAGATAAATAAGCTTCAACTTATTTAAAGATTGTTCTAAAATCTGCGAACATTTCTCACGTGATGTTCTTGCCCAGTTTCCGTCGTCTTTTCGTATAGGAGGGATTCTTTTCAGTTTAGATGCAGCTCTATTTAAGTTTGTTTTATCTTCTGGAAGTCTATTATTTTGTCATAATCATCCAAGTCTGAGTTTTTCTGAAATCAAACATATAACATATGTTTGATTTCAGAAAAACTTGCGTTAGGTGAATAGGAACTAAGAAGATTGAAGTTAATAACATTTTAATTTATATGTTTTCAATCTATGTATAAAACGACGTTCCACTGTATAAATAATAATTATATGAAAGATGAAACACGCATGGCCAACAATTAATTATTTTTATTTAATTATGATTTTATAAATACATTTTTTGTTATTTATTTATGCAACAATTGTTTTTTTTTTGGTACAAATAATGAAGCATTTCAAATTATGAGACGTTGAACATGTTTAATCTAAAAGTTAAATTATTTTACTGAATTATTTAAATCCTGTTCATCAATTTTAATATTTATCATTTAGAATGAGCAGATCTAATAAAGAACGACATAAGTTCTTCTTCATTTAAATTGGAATTTAAAATGATTGATAAAAATGAAATTGAACTAGCTACGATAATTGTACATGTCATACACACAGCCACACGAACACAATAAACAATACTTTTTTATGCACATTTCCTTTATATCATTTTGAAAGCTAATTATTAATGAAAATTATTTAGAATATCAATAAAAAATATTAATATATCAAATATAATAGTAATACTATCCATTACTTTTTAATGGACACTTATAATATTTGTATTTGGGGCGAAAAGACTGCGACCTATAACTCATTGCATATATTTATATTCATAAATGCAACACATAATTTTTTTTTATTCTTAAATATCTATAAATACATATTTAGATTGTGTATATTAATATTATTTAATGTTCATAAATAAATACATACTATTACAATTATTTGTATAATGAACTTAAGAGAAATACATGGAACTCGTTGAAACGATTTAGATATTTTGCAATTTCTAGTTCAGATACACTTAATGGAACACCGTGTTAATGATTTGCCGCCAGGTTTGTTTAGATTGCCATAGTTTTCACCAAATGCAATTTCAACGAGAGTATCATATTTTCTTTTATTTGAAATGTAAGTTCATTTTATTAAGGAAACTACTCAAGGTTCAAAGTATGAAATTGAAGTAGTGCATTTTACGTTCTTACATATACACGATGGAATTATTTATTCTTTTTATTGTTGGTAAATTATGTTTTTATGTTTTAATATCTCAATGTTTACAAGTTGTATCTAATAAATTAGATAATGTTATATATAAGATTTTTAAGTTTGTATATGAAACTAATATACGCGTTTGTTATTTATAATAAATATTTTTTCAGCCGAAAGCAGATGACGTACGTTGTACAAAACTGAAAAGGTGGATTCAACTACATAAAATAATAAAATGTATATATAAAAATAAACAGAGTGCAATTTTGATCTGCGAAGTTAAAGTCAGGCATCTGGATTATATCATCCCGTTTCCACTCATTACACCACTATGTAATGGAAATAGCTTTAATCCAGGAATGCAATGGTGGATTTTGGGGAGGTCACCGAGCCACGTGTTCAGCTAATTCCATATAATGTGCCAACAAGAGACCAAATTAAACAAAGTAAACATTGCACATTGTTTCCGCGATGCGTGTGAGTAGCGTAAATAATTGTTTAAAACAATCGACAATTATTTCTATTTTCAATTACGTATAAAATGTTGAGATTCATTACTTATTTAATAATCATGTCCGTCAGTTGTGTACCTACAATAAGAAGTAAAATTATATTCATAATATTTTATAAAAGTCATTTTTTTATAAACTTTGTGTGGTTAACACTAATTCAATCTTACATAAAGACACTTTTAACTTAGACCAGGGGTTTCCAATAATATGACATGGCGCCCGTCGACCTATTTGTGTTTGTCCGTAGTTGTTCTATCATGAAACGAAAAGTTTTTCGCTTAACTTGGCAAAATAGATATACCGAATGTGGTCCAGGGAGAATACTTATTTTATTCTACTTATTTGTTTATTTAAATTTAAAATATACACTTCATAAAACTGATGCTCTTATTGGTATTATGAACTTAGACTTAATAAAGCACATATGATGAGTAATTATACAGTGAATTAAAAAAAAAATTAAACACTTCATGCTTTGTGAGCATATTGTCTAACGATGTCCTATCTTTAATCAGTGTCAAATCTTCGTAGTTCTTAGTGGTGAAAATAAATACATAATGCAATTATTATTATGAAATGCCATTAAGACTTAGAATTTAGTCTTAATAAGTTATTTTTTATCAGAAAGAGGCAGAATTGGAATTACAATTTCGGAAAAAAGAAAATCATTTTTATCTATGTGATTACAGCCTTATCTATGTGATTACAGCTTTATTAAAATATTATTGAAGGTTCACTTGGTGTTAAAATAAAATGAAAGAAAACCTTAGAAAATATATTTACGGCAAAATTGGTTTTATATTTTATTACTATAGTCTATAAATATCTAAGAGGATTTGAAAGAAAATATAATAAGATTTAATTTCAATAGATTTGTAAAATCTTTCATATTAAAAATGTGTATGAATTATTCATAGTGAATATATTTTAATAATTTGTTTTGTGTGTCAAACATTTTTGACAACATATTCTCTTTCAAATTTAATAAAGAGTTTACGTATAATGCTAATAATTTTTTTTTTAATAAATTGTGGTCTTTCCGCCATAATTAAATTATTTATTTTTTTAAATAATATGTAAGGTTTATTTTGTATGGTTAATCAAGATTAACAGCGTTATTAAAATATCAAAGTAATATTAATAAAAACAAAAAGATACTGCATACACAAAAATAACAGGTTCGAATCAAAATCCCGACAATTAAATTCACGACATTCGAAAATCCAGACAGTATCAAAATCCCTACAGTGTCAAAGTCTACATTATTATATCAAATAATGTTTATCACATTTCAACCATAATCAGGAATGCTGTTAAGCTTTCTTTCTAATCATTTCGCACGTCTTCGATAAAGTATGATATTTTCCATACAATTTACAAAATAAATTGCACTAGTTTTAGAAGCTAATCAAGTTTCTAAAGGCTTCGTGAAAACATTTTTTTTATGTTTGAGAATCGAATTATTCTTAACTCTTTGAAGGGCTAGAAATTCCTAAATTTCTAGACCCAAATAATTTCCAGACAACTACGTCTACAGAAGTTTGGCTTATCAAGATTCATCCTTTGATATACCCACCACATTAAAGAATAATTCCTCTTTCCTGGACATTTAGAAAATTATAATAATGCCCCACTAGGGATGTTCAAAAGGTGGTACATTGTGTGTACCAAAGAGTTAAATCAAATAAGGAAAGGTTGTCGATTAAAATAGCAATATAATAATAATAGTGCAATGTATGATTAGCTTGCAGATAAAGTAGATTCTTTTGGTATATATTTGGTAAAATATATGTTATCAGCAAGAAAGTTTTGCAAATGAAGACAAATTACTTGTAATTGAAAAATTCATACTTATATAAGTATATAAGTATAATTTAATGATCTAAGATTTGTTAAAATAACTAATGTAATATTGAAGAATAATCTATATATGAACTTCAAATGAAAAAAAGAATATTTTAAACCACATACAAAAAATAAACAGCACAAAACGAGACTTGACTATATGAATGAAAAATAAACGATCATTTATGTATAAGAAAATAATCACTTGACAATTTCGAATCGAGACCGTGTATACATTAAATCTTATGTTTCGACTACAAGTTTACAAAATTTGCGTTAATAAAAGTAAAGCAAAATTTTTAAATGTAAATATAATCTTTATAGGTGGAATCTTGCCAAGGTTATTGGCTCAAATAGCTCTAATAAATGTACGCGCGTTAATTGGTGAAAGCTACATAGTGTATTTATAATAATAACATTTATTACAACAAAATAAATACAAATTGATCTGCTGCAAAGGGCTATAGGTCTTTCTGTCCGTTTATTTATATTTGTTTAATTTTGAATTGATTCGTGTATTATCAACATTTACGCAACATCAGTACAATAGTGAATATGAAAGTATTTTCTAAATTTCTTAACCGGAAACTTCCGTAGATTTTTATCAAGAAAGAGATCTTCTGACCCATTTACGTGGTGCAGAGTGTATCACTCGGATGCAATTACTTCTGATATGACGTTTCATCATCATCATCGTCGCGCTTTTAAAATACTTTTGAATCCTTTTAGAGCCCTTACGACCACTGTGGGCTGGAGGGGGTTTTATGTGCTCGGTAGGCAAGGACGACGAGTCTTTCGGCCGGCATCGATTTATCAATGACGTCATACCGAGCGTCAGTGACGTAAGCGGAGGAGAGTGCGTGCGTTCGTTTTCGTTTAATTTTATATAATATATAATTCCTGCTCCGTTCCTTTTTTTGTCCTTCTCCTTCCTCTCGAGTGATTCCTCTTTGCGTAGAGAACCGATTCGTGTGCGAAATTCTCATTGCCTTATTTTTTTCTTCCTGCTTAATATAATCCTGTTCGCGTATCCTTGGAACGCACGTAACGCATCTCAGGACACATCAAAGAGAGGAGAGCGTTTCTGTTTTCATTCTCAGCTATTTGGCATGTTGTGGCCGCCTGTTTCTAGAGCCGCGGTTCTAGTTTTCCCATGAAACTAAATTTAGAGCAAACGGTAGAAAAAAACAGCAAAGTGTCTGCTGTTTTGTCTGGGAATGTTTTTTTGTAATGTACACGTAATACGTAGAGTGACCTACAGTTTTCTTTTTATTTGTAATACTAAAATTGGGAGATTTCTTCCAGTAAAATATTATGTCATTACTCACTACTTTTATGTAGCTGCTGCAAATAGATTTTATGCATATGCGATCTTAAGCTGAAATCTGAAAATTACCAGAACACGCAGTAAAGTTGTGTTTAGTTATCCATCAATTTTCGTACGATCTGCTTGAACTATTTGATTACATAACATTTTTTTATATTGCTAAATCTATTTTAAATTATCAGTAGAGAACTATCAAATAGTAAATTTCCAATTATTTTTAATAATTGAAGTAATTTGTTACAAAACTTGTGTCAACAGTTAACTGCTTTATAATTCAGATTAAATTTATTTAATTTGATACTTCTCGTAGTCGAGTATTATTCTCAAGTTTAGTGTATCGCGAAAGTCTGTTAAAATAAGAATTTTAATTAAAATGTCTAATACGAGCCCATAACTACTGTTTTACATTTTATTTGAAGATGTGCACCATTTAATACCAATGTTAAAAAATATAAACCCTGAACACGATTAATTCGTACCGCGTTATAAATAAACTCAGACATAATACAATCAGAACGCGTCTATTGAAACTTAATTCTAATTATTTACTTTCTCTTTTTTACATAATTCATATTGAAATTGTCAATCTATTATTTATCCATATGAATCAATTAATGCCATCAATTCATCTTCATCTAAGCTTTAGATTATAATGTCTCTTCCCGAAATAGTTCGCGAAGTGCTATCGACATTTTTGATCACAGTTATATGGAAACCGCATTGTGAGACTAGCGCGTTATGGAAAGGTTTACTGTATATAAAAGTATTATAGTAATAAAAAAACAAATAATAATGTCATTTTTGAATGAGAGAGCAAAACAACGAGAATGCTTATTATAGTACTTAAATGCATATATTTAAAAATGTAAGTTAGAAACAGTTAAATTACAAAATAAAAAAACTCAATACAATAATATAAATATCATAAATAAATAAAAAGTTAGCTGCTTCAACCAAAGGTTCCATTATTTTATTATACAGTAGTTATTATTATAAAGTAGACGCAAAGGTAATACCGGGAGCATGAGATAAAACAAAGCTGTAATAGAACCATTAAATATGTAATTTTATAGCTTGTTGTGTACTCTAACAGCTGTATTCAATCTCGGTCTTCTACAATATGAATATATTTTAGGATTTTAAGAGTGCTGTGACGAACTACTGATGTGCACAACTATAAAAAAAACTTAACAAAGTTACTTGCTAAGTGTCGAATAGTGTTTTGCAGATATAATTGTGCACTGACACGACAACATCTATTTCAAAACCTGTTGTACTGTTTCTATTATTTAAGTATTTTGAGGTTTGTTTGTTTGGCCATTATAGTCTGATTCAATGGAACAGTAACTGAGTTTTGCATTAAAAAGTGATTGCAGAGTATAGTGGTGCAGCCTATTTATAAACTGTATATGACATACGCAAACCTGCATATAAACTGACATCAACTGGTATGTGCTAACGAAGTTACAAACCATGCATAAACTCATATTGACCTGCAACAAACAAAAAATAAAATGTTAAAGTTATTGTTTATTCGTGCGTGCTTTACATTTATATAGAGTATTTTAAATGTCTAATATTCCATATATTATAATAAGATTTGTCAGTTTCTAGACATGTCTTATTTATTTGTTTTGTTAACTTGATTTCTTTTGGAGATCGTCTTGTATTATCTCATTTGTTTCTAACCATGCAAATCTGGAATATGAAAATATGATCAATATTTAGAATTGAAATATTTATACTTGGTATATGAATTTATTAAACTACAAAAGTATCATAGATAAATTTATGGGAATAGTAGTAATATTAATCTTTTATTTATTTTATTTTTGGAATTATTATCACAAGTTAAAAAAACTCCAGAATTGGTTCCACCAAAATACACACTCTTTGAAACTGAAAACTTTAAAAACGCACAAACAATATAAAAAGATACGTAACAGTAAAAGTACGAATATGTTGTGTACTATTTTTTTAGAATTTATTTTTATATTGCTTATTTAAAGTTCGGTTTTCTTAACCGTAATATAGTGAATCTGTACTATGCGAGGAAGCTCTATTCTTTTTAGACAACCTACAAGTTAAATTAGTTTAAGTAAACATATAAACATATTTATTAAATTAATATATTTTTTATTGTCTAATATAAATGAATGAATCGTGAACATATTTAAATTTTATTGCATCTGGTAGTCATGCTATAAAATTTTAAATATGTTCGCATTTGAATTCTTATTGTAAACTTAAAAACACATTCACTTACTGTTTCTTTTCAGTTCACGATTTTGCAATCTTTTTTGGCTTCCCCGTGCACAATAAGCCCACTCAACTTCTATTTCGACAAACAATACCTATTGTTCGTTCTCACTTTTAATCTTGAAAAATTGCATTTTGCAAGGGTTTCGATGTGCGTAAATCACCTGGATTGCTGTTTAATTTTAAACTGAACATCGTACTTGACATTTTCGTAAATCCTTCAATATCACTCTTAAGACATATTAAAAGTGGTATTATTGGATACTCTAAAAGAATGGGGGATTGTTATAAAACAGAAAGAATGTACTATTTGTTTTCTTAAAGTATAAAGTATTTTGTAGTAGATAGTTACAATCTTTTTTTTCAACATAAAATTAGATTATTTTTATTAATATGCAAACTTGACTGTGCAGAGAAGTTTTTTTTTGTTCTGTTAATTTTTAAGTTTTATAGTGCTCTATTAGTACGTTTATTAGTGGCGGAAATGATTACCTATATTATGCGAGAAATTGCTGCATTTATATTATCATTATTTATGGAATTTGTATTTATTTGTATTCCTTACGTGCAACTCTTGATTTAATTATTCACTTAATGTGACTAGTGAAACCCATTTCATCACGCAATCCATACTAACATAGCATAACCTGATCTAATATACAGTTTTTTTTATTGCCAGATTAAAAATTATATAGTTTAGTTAAATAATTTGTATATGTTACGGTACAGGTGGTACAGTGGTAAATATATAGATTTGCTTACAACTGATGTAAAAGTAGACTTAAATAATGAAATTTAAATTGCATCTATATTATCCGGAAAATGTACACCGTCACTTCATTGGTTTGGAGAATGTGAGATTAATTGGAGAGAATGAATAAGTACGTGCGTAGATCCTATTTAATATGAGGAAAATATAGATTAAACATTTATTTTCAAACAGTAATTAATAGAAAAAAGATTTTGCCGTAACATATACATATGACAAATTCAGATTTAGTTACATTTTTCATATTTTATCTGATAGTTTATAAATTAAGTAAAATCGTTGATAATTTATAGAAAACTAGATTTGGAGCTAGTTTGATCACTACAAACAGTGGCGTATTAAGTGAATCATTAACAAAATGTCATCAATTTCAGTACTCCGTCGCGAAATACTATAATTGTTTAATGATATAATGAAAATAACATTGCTTGTTCCCGGAAATAACCCTCGCCTCGACCAGTTTCAACTCATCAGATTCGTTTTTGTTTTCTATCCCTCTCTTACGTCGGTCCAAAGCGTTGCTCTTTCTCTCCGATTTGCCTATATTAACCAGAACTTGCTCTCTCCGAAATGTCAAAGGTGACGGCGTTCTCCGCTCCGAGGCGTCGCGACGCCCCGACAAATATACCGAATAAACATTCTCAACGAATTTGGTATACGCGACTAGCATGATACATCCAATGGAACAACACATTTTATTTAAGACTATATCTACACTGTTGTCATTATCCACAGTATTAATTATCCATAGCGTACAGTAATTTAAAGAATAATGCATAGATGAATATTATTTAATTAATTACTTTAGAATTTATTTGTACATAAATAATCCATAAAAGAAAATGAACATAAAATCAAGATAATCGTTTCAGCCAATATCCCGGACTGTTTTAACCGAACTAATCGAGAAACATACATACAAAAAAAAACAAAAAGAGACGACAATTTATGTATAAAAAATAATTTGTGTACGCATTTTATAGAATTTATTTTTATTTTGCTCAATTAAAATTTAGTTTTTCTTTTCTTTTTTGTAATTGTGAATCGAAGCCGCACTATGCGAAATATTATTATATATTGTTGTTATAACAAGTGATAAGAACCTCGCTGTTGATGGTTATTTACTATGAAGACTAAATATATTTAGATACTATTATTGCTAGTACTACAGAATATCGAAATCCAATTAAAAGTTTATCGACAGTTACAGTTTTTTAACGTGTTATTAATAAATGCGATGTCAGGAATGTTGTATTGGAAATAATAAATCTTTTTAAGTTGTTGAAAACGAGAAGTTTGGATAGTTCAGAAAGGGAATGCCAAGAGTTCGTTCCGATGAATCTCAGAATTTCCGCGGAACGAGGGGAATGTTTCTCAATGGGCAGCACAATTTCTTTAAATGGCTTCGATGAAATAATTTCATAAAATAGTTGGATTTAATATTTTAAAAAGTATTTTTCCATTAAATCAGTTATTTAATTATGTTTAAACTCGTTGACCTTTTGCATGTTAATGCTTTATTAATTAATCATGATGTATAATCAGCAAATACAGGGACAGCAGGCACGGTTTTATTTTACTCATAAAACTCGTACATTTCTGGTTTTATCGATACATGTGTACATGAATTAATTGGACAAACCACAAGGACAGTACAAACATGTTCGATTATTTTATGCTTGGGGAAGGTTCGATCCACTGCAATTCCATTTGCTTCAATTACGAAAAATAATATATTTTTGTTGTTTATTAATTTAGTAAAACATGAATATTATAACATAATATGTTTATTTATAAAAGTAATTATCAGCCATTATTATTTAAATTCTAGTAGATAGAACATTCAATAGTATCCTTCTATAGAAGATTTACTTATAAAAGTTCAGAAAATGGTTGTCGTTACCTGATAACGAAGCTTTGATTTAATCAAATCCGCAATTTCAAGCAAAATATAGCCAGGAGAGCAGATATCTAGTAAATTATAAATGTTGTAAATTATATAAATTATAAATATTGAGTCAATAGATTTCAAAAATGTCCATGTAATTAAAATGCAGAAAATGATAGTTTTTCAGTGAAAAAATTAGGAAACCTTGTTAGCAATGAAGTAAAAAAATGAAGGTGAAATTAAAGAAGTTCCTGTGGAAAAAAAATGTTAAAAAGAAAAAAAATCTGAAAATGCTTGAATGACATTGAAAACGTTTTATGTTTGTTTATTAAAATGATCCTAAATCATGATCATTAACTCTAAATAATCAGTGTTCAATGTAATAAAACCGTATAGGCAATTATTAAATGAAAGTAAAAGAAAATATGATTATCAATATATAAGTTAAATGATTATTTAAGAATTTTTAATAGTCTATTGTTTTCTGGGAGATTGTAGTTTTGCTGTTTACTTTTCAATTAAGTTGGAAATTTCATTTTAACTCTCTTGTCGGTATTTGGGTGGTGATTATTAACATACATAGATTTCAATTGGAATCGATGAAGAATTTCATTATTGGAGTTCCTTATTGAATAATTCAATACATTGGTTTGGCTATTCAACTACGGTTTTCAATTAGTTTTATTTTTTGTTATTGTGTTTAGTTTATATTATGATTGTTGCAATAAATATTATTATTTTTATTTCAAAATAAACATTTGTGAAATTTAAGATTCCATCATAACTATCATTGATTGCATATAAAGAAAAACATAATACTTATATAATATCTACTGACCGTAGTGCTTTCGTCAATGTCAAATTTTACAGAATAAAGTAAATTAATTTTTAATATTTTTCTAATATAAATACTTCTTGTGGTATTTTATGAATAATGTTAATATGTAATAATAATTATATATGAGAAATGGACACTAAAGAAATGTAATTTGTGAAATAATTAAGTTCAATTATTATAGTTATTATAAAATACATTATGACTAATAAATTACTAAAAATATATAGCAATAATCGTATGTTGTTTTTATTCATAGTCGCAATCTGAATAAGTCTTTTACTTAATATTTGAAACAATATCAAATGATTGGCTTAATTTAATTAAACTTAAATTAATTTAAACTTTTTTTTTTTTCATTTGATCTGGTTAAATGTTCTACTTTTGTTAAAATGTACCTAATTACTAATTTAAAAATAATAATGTTTATTTTAACAACAATAAAATTATTATAAATAATTGAAAACATTTGTAATTATTAATATGTTCCAATCTATTACTATTTAAATATGTTTTTGAGACCATTATTATTTGAATGTGTCTTGCCATTTGATAAGATTTCACCAAATTACCAACGTTTTATCAAAACGCATGGCAATCTAATCTAATTACATATGGAAACCTTGGTGACGAATCTACTTTAATCCTTTTATTTAGATTTTTCTCATTCTGCGATAAAAGTATTCAGAAAATAAATGAACTTCTTTTTTCTCTGACATACTATCTAATAAATATTATCACTTGAATATAAGATACCTAAGGGAAATTTCAGAGCAACAAAACATAGAATCATTGACACTACAGTAATATACTTTTGATGTCTTTGGCACAGTTTATTCTAGTGCGATTGATGAAATCGAAGAAAATTTGTTTCCTAAAACATCTTGGAAGTAGGAACTATTTTGATTGTTTTATTTAATACTTAATTTAATCCGATTACGCAAGTACCAATTTTGATACCCGATATTTTACTCCTTTGTCAGTTAACTAAAGAATTTATTGAGATATCTCATTTGTAAAGTCAGGAAAACTTTCTATAGTTGTTTATTAATTCAAATAAATAATATCTCAAAAATGTTGAAAGTAGATAAAAAATTATTTAAGTATTATATGAAACTAAAATGTAGCAATAAAATATACATTATTGTAATAATGCAATATCTAAACACGTTGAATACTTCAACGCGTAATATCTCCCTCTATCCAGCCCAACGTTCGTTTTTGTTTGGAAGTCGTAGTGAATTTATGTGTAGAAGCTTTGATTTAGTTTCATGTTGCAATATTAATATCTTTAAAAGTCTGAAAGAACAAACAGTTCCATCTTTAACTTATTCTTGCTCTTTCAATTCAAATTTCTCTTTCAAATCGCAAAATAGGAACTAGACATACACCGGGAAAACAAATATAATCCACGATTAGTAAATAGATATTACTAAGTACGTTTTTTTAATAATACGTAGATAAGATTAGTATTTGTAAAAGCTTTGTTTTCGTTATTGTGGTATTCGTAATAAAAGAATAACCTTCAGAACGGCTTGTTGCTTTAGGTGAACTAATTTAATTACCATTAGATTCAGTCATATTGGTATCAAACAACACCATTAATTCGGTTTAACTTAACTTAATTTGGTGTACTTTTTTTTTCTCTGAAGTTAAATGATGGAAAAGCTCGGATTGACCGAATCTAGGTAAGCAAAAAAAAATTTGCCCCCTCATCCGGCATATGCCAATTTTAATATTGAATGCGGCCTCTTAACCCCTGACCTAAAGCATCGTGATTCACGTTGTCTGCGTCTGAATTGGCTTCTTTACTTCTACCCAAATATAATTAGCGAAAGGTTGATTTGCTTTTGTCCCTCATGGATTACCTTCGCTGAATTGCAATGATATTAATTAATCCGTATAATTACACTCGTTATTGTTATTGTTTGTTTTGTTTTCTGTTCACACTCTAATGAAAGCGTCGAGTGGGCGAGCGCACAGCAAACACACGCGATAATATTCTAATAATCGCGCTTTTATCTAATCAAAAAGTTTCGTTATTAAAATATTCCGGTAAGTTCGGCGTTTCCTATACTTCATACGTCTACGTTTTATCTCCGCTCTTGTTGTTGCCGTTGTTGTTATTTATGTTGTTACTGTTATTGTTGTTCCACTTTCGCTTATGGATTTTGTTGCTTTCTTCCAATAATATCCATTTTTTCCACACCAAACCAAGGTACGATGTTCTGTTCTCGATCAATATTTGGTGGTTCGGATGCTCTCGGCCACAGTCGTGTCTTGTTTGGAACCTTGGCCGCAACTCGTCCGAGCCTCGGATCCGCTCAGACCGACGACGGGCGTCGAGCGTGCCCCCATGTCACTCTTCAAATAAGAAAACATAAAAAACTAATAAAAAATCTGACAATTTTCTTGAATGGGACAACATCTTCTCACCATCGTTACTTCAAATGTAAGTCGCTTTTTTCTTGTATTTTACACCACTCGTGTATCCACATCTGATGCAATGATTTAATAGTGTACACTTTGTTGTTCATAAAATTTAATTGCCGGTCGATTTTATACAAAATCCGATAGTTTCTTCAATAAAGAATGTTTTTCACAAGAATGTACTTACATTGATAAAAAATATAAAATCCAGATGAAGTAAGTTAGAAATAACTATTAATTTATTGACTGAATCAGTGTTTTGTCATCGTAAATTCCGAATTTTTTAACTTTTAATTTGAATAACATATTTATTGTATGTAATTTTTAAGAACAAAAAATGATTACTTATAATTCTTGTAATAGTCAATTAATGCAATAAAATAATTAATAAAAAATATCTTAAATAGTTGTCGACAAAGTATACAAATTAAATGTATAACATATTTTGTCTCAGGTTATTTGATATATAAATAATTTAATAAATTGCTTAATTTTGATGATAATTACAAAAAATCTAATTTAATTATATGTAAGTTTATAACTACACTACTATTATTTAATAACTAGTGAAGTTTATAATTATATTAAATGAATGCAAATTTTTTTGTTATCATTCAAGAATTATTGTTATTAATATACATCTAATTATTCATAAAAAAAACATATTACATTTTATATTCAAGTAATAACTTTAATTTAACTTAACAGAATATTTAACTCGTAATACAAAAAAAATACTTAAAGTAATTGAATAATCGCTTATTTTTTTTTGTAATTATTGAACAAACAATTAAAATGTAATTTACTGCTATTATTATTTAACAAACAGAAGTCGCTCTTATAGATTATAACGGAACATAAAAGCATTTTCAATTAACTGGCGATTGATTGATTACTCATCAACAAGATCTTGTTTACCATCAATAAAATAGTTAATCATAGAATATTTAATTAGTATTTTAAATGTGTGCACCGTTTGATTATTATGTATTAAACTTACATAATAGAGCCATATTTTGCATAGTCCAACTTCGGTAAGACCGCATTCATTATAGTCAGGTAACAAAATTACAAAAAAAAACAAAATATTAATGAAGTAAAATAAAAAAATAGTACACCAAATTATTTTATTATACATAATTGCCTTTTTTCTTCTACATAGTCAAGTCTCTTTATATGCGATTTATGTATTAGATCCTCGATTAATCTAGTTTTATAGTAGTATTTAAATAAATTGGGCAGAAAGACTAAGGTTTATCTAGAATTAGGGCTAATAAAAAATGTAAATAAAATATATAATATGTGTATTAGTAATCTTTCAAAAAGTGCGTCTATACACCGAAAGTGTTAGTTATTCATAAATAGTAAACATTTATATTATTAGTAAACTAATTACGTTCGTATGTAATCTACCTCAATGTGTATTTTAGAATTAATTCTTCATCGCAAAAGCGATAACTTTTAATAAATACATTTCCATTGAATGTGTTGTTTTCTGCGTTTATTTAGAATAATAGACATTATTTTTTTCTGCTCAGCAAATTGGAAGTGGTGCAATAATCATTAATTGTATTTACAGTTAAATTTATCTAAATTGGTTTCTGTTACATTTAATTATTTTATCAAAACTAAAATCTTTAATAAACTGTAAAATATCAAACTTTTGTTGGATTCAATTATCGGAGTTAAATAAATTGAAGAAAAGAAGAAAGTTGTTAAAGGTTTAACATTTATATACTATAAGTAAACATTTTAATATAAATTTTGATGAAATTACAATAGCAGATCAATATTGAATTCCATTAAGTAAATTAATTAGTGATTAAGATTCAATGAAATTTACTACCAGATTAATTGTGTAGAGTTAAAATACATATTATATAATTTAAACTTAATTTTGAATGATTTTGATACAAAAAAAATCAAATTATTTTTAGCGTTTCATTCATTGAGTCATGAAGCTGTAATTCAATAAGTTTACATTTAATGATTCCAGTCTTTGTATCATATTTCATAGATAAATATGAGATAACCTTTTCGATTTAATTCTTAGAGTTGGAGTTAGTATACGTTGTGTTTGTCATCATATGTATAATTAATATAACATGATATATTATTTACTTATTTTACATAGTTAATTGTATTTTTTCCTTTGTTGAGAATTATTAGAAGTATATCTGGAATTTTTGCCGCGTACATAAATTTAGAAGTTTAGTCACCCACTATCTTTATTTTTCCTGATACTCGCGGATTTACAAAACATATATTTTGTTATATCAGTTTCAATTCAAATGTAATTGATTAAATAATTTGACGTATTTACATCCAATGAGATTTTAAAACGTGTATCGATATATATTCTTTGTTTTGTTGCTTTCAATATTTTGTCTCATATAAAATAAAAATAAGTTAATAAAATTCTTACTTGGAAATATAATACTCATTGATAAATATTTATTCAAATCTAGTTTACATACAGTAAATGTTTATTTTATATAGAACGCAATAGAAGTTCTGACTATAACGTTCAAATTACATGTTTATCGGATTTTGCTTTAACCCAATTATTATGTTTTCTCTGGAATTGTATTATTGATGACATAATTTCATTATTTATTTATTAGAGTCCGCCATGCTGAAATTGATAATCCTTTATACAATATAATTTATTTTACATATTTGTGGATTAATTAATTAATAGCATTTTACCTTTATTTATATCGTAATTACAATAATGCTACTGAAATATCGATTATCGATACAAACAAAAAATAAATTGAGAATGGTTTGATGATTAAAACAGTTATATTTGTATACAACGTTGAGCGAAATTTGTTGAGCACCTGTGGCACTCTTTGAACTCATCACATTAATGTCTCTTGGGACTAGACCACTAGTGATAGTGAAGGTAGTTTTCTTAAGATCTGAACAATGCAACTAACTAGACCTAAACACTTTTATTGTTTTGCATTTGAATATATACTATTAGACCGAAATTTCAACTACAAAGTGTAGTAGATTTATTTTATTTATATGTTCATATCGTTTGCGGATAATTATTTTTTTTAATTTGAATAGTTACATAATACAATTATTTATAGGATTTAATGTGTAATTAACAATGGAAACAAATCTGTTGACGTGCAGCAATTAGAATTTGGAGTTTGGACTAGACCTGTAATGAGTCAGCAATTTAATGACTGTATATACGATAGAATGGGATAGATAATATAGAAGCACGTTGCATGTTAGGTCTGTAAAATGATTGGTGTTTCTAATTTGAGACCAAAATGAGAGAGAGTAAGACTTGTATTCACGGCTTCAAAGTGAACCTCCACCTTTTGACATTCCAATAATTAATATAATGAGATTATTGCGGAGGGTTTTCAGGGCAAAGTGCGGGGGCGAGGGCAGCACGAGGTTCTTTATGAATGTCATTTGATAGTGTGGCTTTAACAGGCTTTATCGCACCCACGCATATTTAATGCCGACTGGAAAAGGGGGTTGCGATACGTTCCACCATTTGATGCCGGGCGCAAAATGTCCTTCTGTTCATGCGGTATTAACACTCAAACTATGCACAAGCACCATTCAAAACGCCGATAGATTGCATCCAGTTTACAGTCAACCCACTTTCGGAACAACTGAAATACAATAAACAGTTGTTATTGAAAACCGAAAAGGCAAACATCTTCCCATACCCCGCGCATCCACCAACAAGTCTTCTGTATACAAATTGATCCTGGCAATTTTGTATTTCCGAGAAATTTTCCTATTATACCCATTGCGTAGTCGTGATGTGATAGACGTTTCATCGAGATCAGCGGCCCACGCCCTTTCGTAAAAGGGAAAGCGTGGGTCGGAATTTCTCGGAAAGCTGATATCTGTTCAACTTTTAATTGTTAACCAAAATAAAATGTTGCTGAAAATTGTCTGTCATTTTTTTTTGTATTTGTATCGCATTGAAAAAAATATACAGCACGTGTTGCGTTCGCGTCCGTGCGTCATCGCCTCTGGAAATATTTCTAAAACCACTTCTTTTTATTTATGTTGCAAATATATCCTCCATCTCTCGCATAATTAAACTCCGTTTACACAGCAACCATTCGAGCAACAGCACGCAAAAAAACGCACAATGTTTATACAAACACTTTCTTCTTACTGAAAGAAGCGTGTTATTTATGCAACATGTGCCAACTACTTAATCCCGAAGTAATTGCGTCCTAAAGTATTTCTCTCTTTTCAGTCGTTCTCGTTTCTGCATGTGGTAGGATGGTGAGATAGGAAATGCTGGTCGGGCTTATCGCGGGCTGATGATATTGGGGTCCGTATTCCAGAAGCAGCCTCAAGATGTTGATAAAGGAGTATCGGATCCCACTGCCACTGACTGTGGAAGAATACCGTATCGCCCAACTTTACATGATTGCGGTAAGTGCAGATCCATTGGAGTTGTATTGGTTGTAATTAATGCGTCTGACGTTCATTTTATTGTTTGTTGCAGAAGAAAAGCAGGGATGAAAGCAGTGGACAAGGAAGTGGAGTTGAAATTTTAATAAACGAGCCCTACGGAGACGGTCCTGGCGGCAGTGGCCAGTATACGCGGAAGATTTATCACGTCGGCAGCCATCTGCCAGGTAAAATTAATTTAATTAAATTAATTAACGAAGGATTCTTTATTTCTTTTCACTTACTCATCTTAATCGAGTATTCGATTTACTCTCTATAAATCTGACACTTCTATATTTCCAACTTGTTTATTTTTTAGAATATTCTTTCATATTACATTTTTCTCTGTTAATGGTTGTTACGAAATCAATAACTATTCCGCAATTTTGTATCAATCTGTTATATATAACAAAAACTAAAATTATCTTGTTTAATCCTTTCGAGACTACTGGTACATATATGTATCGGTTTTAAGTCAGAACTAATGGTATTTTATAAGGTTATATTTGGTTTATTTGGTACCGCCATTTTTTAAATATAAAAATATTAAAAAAAATCTAAAAAGGTGTTCCTACGGCCTCTAAAAAAATTGTCGCGAAAAAGTTAAGGAAAATGCAATTTTGCTAGAAATTTTAATACATTTTTATTTTATTATGAAATTATTAAGCTGTCAGCATATTAGATTAAATAGATAACAAAAAATGTAATGTTTGTGAATAAACATGTAAACGAATTACTCAAAGTTAAATGTAATAAATAGATGTCAAATTGGAATATTTTTTGATTTTATGAATTAAATTTACATTTTCTTTATTTTTATTAACACAGAATATCTAATCTAATGTAATTGTTATTGGGATTTTTGCCACCTTTATTTGCAAAAATAGACTAAAGTGATCAGAAGATTTATTATTATATTTATTACCATTTTAATATATTTTATAATTGAATTGGGTTGTTCAAATAGGATGGTTCAAGGGAATTTTACCAAAAAATGCATTGGTTGCGGAAGAGGAAGCCTGGAATGCATACCCTTACACAAAGACCAGATACACCTGTCCATTCGTCGAAAAGTTCTCATTGGAAATAGAGACGTACTATTTCGCAGACAATGGTCACCAAGAGAACGTTTTCAAATTGTCTGGAAGCGATTTGCGAAATCGCGTAGTGGATTTAATAGACGTGGCCAAAGATCAACTTTACGGAGGTGATTATCTAAAGGAAGAAGATCCAACGGTTTACGTCTCCGAGAAGACTGGCAGGGGACCGTTGGCGGAGAATTGGCTTGCGGAATGTTGGCGAGAGGTCAGGAATCTGAAAGCTTCAAACTTTTTCAATTACTAATGCCATCTTTCGTTACTTTAGGTTGAGGGTAAAAGCCAGCCGACGCCCAGCGGAAAGAGTCTAATGTGCGCGTACAAATTGTGTAAAGTCGAGTTTAGGTACTGGGGCATGCAAACGAAAATTGAACGATTCATTCACGACGTCGGTATGCAATCAACTGCTGTATTTATTTCCAATTTGCTATTGTAAATTGTGTTTCTGTTATAGCACTGAGGAAAACTATGTTAAGGGCTCACCGGCAAGCCTGGGCTTGGCAGGACGAATGGCACGGTTTAACCATGGAAGATATTAGAGAAATCGAGAAACAGACACAGATGGCTTTGAAAAGAAAAATGGGCCAGCTGGAAGATGAAGATTTAGGTAGCGATTAGACGCATTTGAAGAAATGTGCTGTAATTCAATTTGCTTCCAGATGAAGATAATAACATAAGCAATGGGACTCATAAAACGTTAGCTGCAACTCTGGGTAGTATCGAGAAGAAAGAAGACTCACCTCTGATGACAAAAAGTGCCAGCAGAAACATTCCTACTATAGAAACGGGTGGTTCGGACGAAGATTTATCTGGAGACGAGTGTAATCTCCATTTACCCCTTCGAAAGTAAATAACCTCCGTAACCTTAAAATTCGTTCGGACTTTTATATATTATTGTATCACAATTTTAGACATGGCGATCAATGGCAGCAATCACGAGCGCTTCATTCGCCAAGCAGTTCTTCCGCAAAGAGTTTTGATCAGGTAGCAAATTGGAGAATTGCGAGTTTAGGAAGAAATTCGGAATCCGGCTCCGACGAGGAATTCTACGACTGCGAAGTGGAACAAACCACCGAAACGTCCTCTTCGTCTTTGGCCAAGTGGAGTTCTTTAGATTTGCTAACGGAAGAAGATCCAGAAAACTCGTCTCCAACAGTTGTAGTCGACGAAGATGACAGTATTTTCTCGCCAACATTTTTACAGCGAGTTGCCAGTGAGAGAGGGACCAGAAAGGGATTGCAAAAGGGGAAGGGTAATTCGCTGGACGTTCCTTGTCCCGATTCACCTGGAGCTTCCCCATGCCACACTACTTGCAGTACTACAGTTTTGCTGCTCGTTTTTCATGCCGGTAGCGTACTCGACGCCAACGTTGATATGACAGCAAAAAAATCGGACGTAACAACATTCCGCGGTGCATTTGAATCGGTCATGAGGCAGCATTATCCGACTCTGGTTGGGCACATTGCCATCAAATTGGTTTCCTGTCCTTCCATTTGCACAGAGGGATTAGGTATTCTGTCTAGGTAATCAGAGCGGGTCCATCATATAATTTAGTTATTTCATTGAAATTTATGTTCCAGTTTGAGCCCTTACAGTTTTGATGTTTCCCCATCATGCACAGATGTTCCCCAAGTGACGCATGACTCAATACCCATTGGCGCTATTCCTTTGTTGGCTTGCTCAAACCCTGAATACAATGACTGTGTGTCGAGGACAATCAACGGTGCCAACATGGTATATCAAGGTATGGTATAATACCCAACATTTATTGAATTTACTAATTATTGTTCATTTTAGAATTTCTAAAATCTGAAGAAGGTCATGGGTTCTCAGGTCAGATCTGTATCGTTGGTGACTCTGTTGGATCCATATTGGCATTCGACGCACTTTCTAGAACTACTAGATATCAGTCACGACATGGAAGCGAAAATAGTATTTTGGATCAAGATGGAAATCAAAAAGGTATTAAATCAGGTACTTTTAAATAAAATGAATTGGTTACTTAATCAATATATTTATGATCTAGTTTATAATATTGTAAGGCGTTGAGCTTCATTTAGTTTCTTTATAATTTAAATTGAATATTGAGAATTTATACTAATATTAATAATAACTATTTATTCTAAATAAATTTGAAATTATACTTGGTTGATGAATCCAGTATAATTTCAATTGATTAATATTTACCAACATTTTCGATCTCTGATTATATTTGCATATTTTGATAGGCGATGATAATATGATCATAAATGAATCTGGACATTTGGTGGCACCTTCTCCGAGACGAAGATCATCTTCAACTAGTGAACAATCGAATCAGATAAAATTCGATTTTGATATTACCGATTTCTTCATGTTTGGAAGTCCTCTAGCTCTAGTGCTCGCCTATCGAAAGATATCATCAAGTGATGATAAAAACTGTAAGTCCATTACTTGTTATATTGTTTATTTTATTTATTTATTTGTGGCTTTTTGATTTTTTTCAGCTGCAATAACCCGTCCATGTTGTCTTCAAGTATACAATCTATTCCATCCCACCGATCCGGTGGCGTCCAGACTGGAACCTCTCCTCTCAGCCAGGTTCTCAATGCTCGCACCCGTGAACATCGCCAGGTACGCCAAGTATCCGTTGGGCAACGGCCAGCCCTATCACCTGTGTAAGTGCTTTATATCAAAAGCTTTTCGTTATGCTTTATATCAAATGCCTCATTAACCGACTCTACTAACGCTTTAAAGTGGAAATCCTGCAAAGTAATCCGCAAATGTTTAACGAAAGTGGGCAGCCAAGAAGGCTGTCGGAGGTTTCCATTCAAAGCACTGTGTCCGGGATCATAGATAACATTCCTCTCCAGGCCATCAATGCTTGTAAGTCTTGGCTTTAACCATCGGAAAACTCGAATCATTACTTCGTCGTGTGCTTGGGTTTACCAATTAACCTGAACGCTTTGATTTGCAGTGCAGCAGAAATGGTGGGGTGGAAAACGGTTGGATTACGCCCTATACTGTCCCGAGGGTCTTTCAAATTTTCCCACTCACGCTCTACCTCACCTGTTGCATGCCAGTTATTGGGAGAGCAGCGATGTCATCGCATTCATACTAAGACAGGTTGGAAGATTAGAAGGCCTACCTTTATCTGGTAATGAGGATAGGGAGCCGAGCTTCCATCCAGGTCAACCTAGGGAGAAGTGGATTAGAAAACGCACTTCGGTCAAGTTGAAGAACGTGTCGGCGAATCACCGAGCGAACGATGTAATCGTTAGTGACGGATCGAGTCAGTGTCTTATTGGCAGATTCATGTACGGGCCTTTGGATATGATCACTTTGACCGGTGAAAAAGTAGATATTCACGTAATGCGCGATGTGCCATCCGGGGAGTGGACGCATTTGACAACCGAGGTCACCGACAAGGCGGGACGAGTTACATATACAATTCCCGATGACAAGACTCTCGGTTACGGTTTGTATCCGGTGAAAATGGTCGTCCGAGGAGATCACACTGCTGTCGATTTCTTCATGGCTGTTGTTCCACCTAGAACGGAATGCGTGGTTTTCAGTATTGACGGATCATTTACTGCCAGTATGTCTGTCACCGGAAGGGATCCCAAAGTTAGAGCGGGCGCAGTCGATGTGGTCAGGCACTGGCAGGAGCTTGGTTATCTGATCATTTATACAACAGGAAGGCCGGACATGCAACACCATCGCGTCGTTTCCTGGTTGTCACAGCACAATTTCCCACATGGCCTAGTTTCTTTTGCCGATGGCTTATCTACTGATCCACTCGGACATAAAGCGGCTTATCTTAATAATTTAATAGAGGTAATACTCCGTATAAATTATATATACGAAATAAGATTGTGGAATTTTTCAGAAGCACGGCGTTGTCGTGTACTCCGCTTATGGGAGCAGTAAGGACATCAGCGTATATACCTCGCTGGGTCTAAAACAGAAGCAAATTTTCATTGTTGGTAAGGTATCCAAGAAGCATCACTCGCAGGCCACGATCCTGACCGAAGGATACGCTGCTCATTTGGCCAGTTTGATGGTGTATGGTGGATCCAGACCGGCCCAGGGAAATGCTCGAATGGTGATTCCTAGAGGATACTTTGGATTGCCTGGCCAAGGTGTCACCCGCAGGCGAAGGTAAACGTTCCACCTATTATTTTCCACCGATGTGTTAGTGCATCTACTAATCATAGTTTAATTCGGATAGTTGGTTTTCTAATTTTATATTTGTTGTTTTTTGTTGTTGTTATCGTTTAATTTATTTCGTTTTTGATTTATTTGTGATTAATCTGAGCTGGGGCTTCCATTTCCTCTTACTTGAAGAGGGTGTTTATCTACTATTTTGTGTGCATGTGATATGGTGCCAATGTTTCAGCCATGACACGGGCATCTCGTCGCCGTCTCGGAACAGCGGCTTTCTCAAACGCAAGGTTTACATTAGTCATGTGTAGCGCTAGAATTTACATACTGGTAACTATTTCCTCATTAACAGAACATATCCACAACCGCCACCCCTCTCAACCAGACACAATATATGATTATCTAATCTTAGCACTGCATGTACCTGTTTAACAAGAGACATGTACTTGTCAAGTATCTCGTAGTATGTAGACATACTATTTATAATTCCGTTGCCTGTATACTTGATACTTTATTTAAGACAAATAATACTTTTGTAACTGTAACTGCTATGGAGTGAATTGATGATTATTTTTCATGTTTACAATTGCAAGTTACTTGACAAGAAACTCGTAGTTAGTAGCGTGCTTACCTTATCGTTATTTAAATTATTTTGATTCCTATTATTTCTTTTTATTTGCACTTCATATATTATTTTAGTTCAAATATAGAGCCAGTTGCAAAAGTGATTGTTTCTAATTAATATATACTATAAAATATATATAGTACTTTAATGAGTAACTTATAACTATCTTAAATAAACATTCAGTGGACGCGTTTTGAAAATCAGATATAACTCATATTCTTTTATTAAAATTTAAGGCACGTCCTCTAAAAGGTAAAATGATGTAAGGAAAATCCATTAAAAAGACTTTAATACAAAAACATAATTTATGAATCGCGAATATTTTGAAAAAATGTTTGTGCTTATAGCGATTACAGATGCAATTTTTATGTATTATTCACGAAAATTTTATTTTACAATTAGATGTTTTCTAATTTTTCATATAGGTTTTACTTATACCGGCCGAATGTCTGGAACCTTAATTCTATACGAGTTGGACTGGGCATTTCTCGAAAGTGAATATTAGTAAAAATGTTAATTAATTATTAACAGTGATATATTCTGATAATAAAATAAACTATTTGTGATCATAAAATCAAGCACTTTTATAGATAAAATACTAAACTATAAATCCTTACTTAACCATTTGACCACACAGTCCTATAATTTAAAAATATATAAAAAAAATCGACGATATATTGATAGTTTCGTTATAAAGATAACATATTTAGATTGCTATTACCTGTTTTATTTGAATGTATTTTATCTCTTACCTTTTATTATTATATAATTAAATTAAATCGTGAAATTTAGTTGCTATATTATGCAGTCTGCTAATGAAATAATTATATTCGACCTTGGTTTCATTTATGGATTCTGTAATAATAACCGAAGAAAATCTTGATAAGAAAATCTTTATTTCTCGGTGTGGAATTACTAGACAAAATTGTATATTAATTGAGAAGCCTATTTAAATTCATGTATATTTCATACATTGTTAATCGCATTATTTTTTTTATTCAAAGTCAATGTTAGAATTAACCAGTCATTAGTCAATAGTTTTTTTTGTTATTTTAGATATAACAATAAAAACTCTATAATGAAGAAAAATATCCTAATATATTCTATAAGTAAACCAGCGAGAAATAGTGCTGTTTTCTTTATTATTTCATTTGATATTTTTTTTTATCAGATGTTAAGTTTTTTAGTTTATCAAGTTTCTTGTTAGGGAACGGATATGTTCTTTATGTTAAGTCAATCTATTCACAAGTTATTGATTTATATTACTAATTGAATTCAGCAGTATCTTATCATCTTTGATTTGCAATTTAGCAAAATAAAGCGATTTTTTAAAGTCCTGGTTTCAAACAGTTATCCGCTCTGTGTAAGTTATTGTTGTAGTTATAGTCATTGCAAAGGTGTAAAATATTTTAAAATTACAAATGGTCTAATGATAATTGGTTAGCTATTAATGCTAATCACTTTTGCAATTGGTTATGTATTATTTAATATAATGTTATATATTTTAGTCTATGTTTACTTTATAAAATTGCACCTGTAATATATATACTAGTAATTAGTGCTTTAAGCTTTAGTTATAATTTAGTCTATTTAATATATGTCTATATGTATATTTAACACAATGTGAAATGTCAAATATTCATTGCTCTTATTTTCTTAAAATTTTAGCAGTAGAACTGCAAAGAGAACTACTTCCTTCCCTATAAACTCGGCGGCCGAAGCAAATCCAGTTATCGAAAGGAGCCTAAGCACTAGAAGATATAACCTGCCAAAGCCAACATTGTCTACCATTGGTAACCACACGGCTGGATGACGGTGATACGCTGTGATGCGTATTTTTAAAGAGTTTAGGCGAAATTAAATTATTGTGTGTACCTTGCCACTATTATATATTTTTCTACAATATCATCAGTCAGATAGAATGATACAGATGAGATGGATCGTGGAGGACAGGTTTAATCATAAATATGTACGTGTGTAATGGATGTTTAATATTAAGATGTTGAATTTCTCAAGTGGGTTTCGATACCCCAAAATGATGGAAAAAATGCGGAATGATGCACTAGTAAGCAAAAAGAGTACAAAAGGTATTAACGAGTTTTCGCTCGAATATTATTTAGAAAGAGTACAATTGCTATAAAATTATTGCTACTTTTTCACCAAAAAAAAATGGTTTGCTAGTATTAATCGAGGTGTTTAAATGATTTTTTTGTTCGTTCCGATATCTAGTTGGCATAGTTGTATATAAAAGTGGGCTGGATGATTATTATCTCAAAAGGTTAGCAAGCATGATTATTTTTTAACTCAATAGGAGTTTACATGAAACTGATTTCGTATAAGAACAAGTGGGTTTATTTTAGCGATTTAGGGTATCGTTAGCTCAAGTTGTCAGTTCCGTTTAATTCGTGTATCAGAGATGTTTTCGTTGTTTGGAAAACTAAGAGTCTGATTTAACAATGGGGAAACTTGGTTTCCGTCTTTGCTTTCTTATTGTTAAAGTGTTAAATGTGTATATAATTATATATATATATATATATATATTTA
>NW_017100108.1:236424-260596 GCF_001412225.1 Nicrophorus vespilloides | reverse complement strand
ATATATATTTAATTAGTAGATGATTTGATGAACAAATAGTGGAATATATTATAGTATTTTATTAGATCTGAAAGATGGGAATTAGGCGTGCCGTGTAAATAAATAAAAGTTGGATAAAAAAAGAATCTGGACATATTTGAATTGGTGGGCAAGTATTTATATGATTATTACTATTATATATGGATAAAGAAAGATAATGAAACAGTATTTAGTCAGAATATAAATATATATATTTTAAGAGATTTATTAAGTTTATATTGTATATCAGAAATAGGTGAGATATTTTTATTGAACTGTTATTCCTGCGGTCTGCTGATACCGGGCCGGACAAAACAAGAATGTTTTAGTATTACATAAATGTTAAATAAATTTAAATGAAAATAAACGCAAGAAACAATTCCTGGAGAGAGAAATTTCGTTGATGAAGTTGAGCTTCGAAGAACAAAGCAATGCCATGCAAATAAGTACAGCAAACATATGCTTTCTATGTGTGCCATAAATATGATGATATATATTTTAGATAGCTCATAACTGTCGCAAAATTAATTGTTACGACGAATAACTTTCAAACTGCATACATCTTATCGTTTGTGTTATCGTATTCAATGTTGATCCATGAAAAAAGGAAAGTACAATTAGGTATCACTCGAAAAAAAAAACATTTAAAAAAAAACTAGTTGTGATCAATTATAATTCACATTATTTTTTAAAATAAATCGTGAGATTTAGTTATTGCTGTTAGTCTTTTTATTAACCCCCCACTTTACTTCTACTAGAGACCATATGAAGAGTTAAATATGTATCACAGAAGGATGACCAGTATCTAGTTTATCTACAATAACTAATGCCACAGCAAAACATATAGAGTTAATTAGCTAATTGGATTTTACCAGGTAAGCTTCATTCGTTCGACATTAATGTTTTCAACCATTTTCCGGGAAATGTTTATATTTACTAAAATGTAAATTGTTTGGTTATTTTATCTTAGGTTGCGTTAAACAATTAAGATTGGTACTTTAAAAAATAATATAATAGATATAATGAACATATCTCAACTATCTTAGATTAACCTATTAACTAATCCACCTGGTGGATTCCTCTCTTTATTGCAGTGTTTTAAAACTTTTTTTTATCTTACGGCACACTTATTTTTTTGTGGTTTGAAGATAATGTAATTAATGATTAATTAATAATTAATTAAAAATAATAATTCAAAGCACTCCTATATCAAAGCGCTCGTTTATCAAGATCAAATTCCTGTGAAACATGAAAAGTTATGCTAATACTGCTAGTCAGTAGATGGATCTTTTATATTTGACAGTAGTTGACAGTGACAACACACATGTAATAATGATACTGAAAGAAAGTACAGTGGAACCTCGCTTAACGAGCAAAATGAATTCTAAGAAAAATGACTCGCTTAACGAGCGACGTTTCGCATGAGTGACGATGAGAGGGACTTCTCTTCTCATCGTCACTCGCGCATTCTACATCATTTTTAAAACTTGTGTACACAAATTATGTGTATCTTTCACTATACGAGTAAAAATCCGGAAATGTTGGAACGGATTAAACTCGTTAAGAGTGGTTTCACTTTATATCAGTGGGTAAAATTGTGTTAGCTAACACACAAAAAAGTACAAAAAAGTTATATTTACTTTATGATATCAAGCATCAGAAACAGGCATCACTTTTCGAACAGAATTTTGGTTCCAAAACAGGTATATGAGGCAATCAGGTACGTGAGAGTTAATATGTTTTCGGGTTTCGAACAATTTTAAGGAGAATAGGTAAAATTCAGTTCAGGATTATACAGGTTAATGTATTAAACATAAATATTTAACGATGGTTTAAGAAAAATAAACATTATTTTAAACTTAGTATATTAAATCCATTATAAATAATGATTGATAACGATAAACTGTAGTATATAACATACTATTTATAAATATATTTGCTTCCAGTTAATTGTATGTCTATTATCTCGGTTTCTTATTGTATATCATTGCGCTGTAACAATTCAGAGCTTCTAGAACGGTCCTTTTTACACCACAACTTCGTGCAAAGTCGGGATCGTTCTCTGATAGAATTTCAAGAGCATGCCTGACTTCATTCAGACAACTGGTCACGATCGTTGCTGTCAATTCCTTCTTGGGTCTAATGGGAACCAAAGGCCTTTCATCATTTTCCGAACTGATTACTTGCTGCTCCATTAACTCAAGCAATTCATCGTTGGTAAGCGTCTCTCCTTGACTCTTCAATAAATCCAGAACATTGGCTAAGTCAACTTCATTCGATCCCGTTGCAAGTGCTAATACTACAACATCGGTGCAAACAGCGGTAATTTCATTATCTATCGCTTCGCAATTCATAACAATATTGAACCACACTTCCCGCCAAACGCTGTTCAGACATTCATATTTGAGTTCGTTCCAAGCCGCTTTAATATTGGTGATTGCATCTGTTATATCGTAATTCTTCCAGAATTCCGCAATCGCTTCATTATCTTTAGCCTGACTCATTTGAGTGAAAGCGCGTTTGAGATAGTTCGCTTTTAAAGCAGCTTTAACGCCTTGATCCATAGGTTGCAGTATTGAAGTGGTATTAGGTGGTAAGAACATGACTTCAACTGGAATACAAGTCTGAAGGGAGCCGAGGTTGGAGGGATGACCCGGCGCGTTGTCCAATATCAGAAGTGCTTTAGGTTCCAAATTCCTCTGAGCGCAATAGCGTTGGACGGACGGACAAAATTGATTAAGAAACCAATCAGTGAAGAGGTCTATGGTAACCCATGCTCTTCTGTTGGTTTCTGCGTGATACACGAGCAATGGCTTGAGCTTCATATCTCCGGACGCGTTTGCACCCATCATCAACGTTAATCGTTTTTTCCTGGAAGCACAATGGGGAATCACCGTCTTAGATGGTAGGCGTTTCCAGTAAATCACGCTTTCGTCCACATTGAAAACCAGGTTCGGTGGATACCTTCCTCGTTCAATCACCTCTTGCAGATCAGCAACGAACTTCATCGCGCCTGCACTTGCTGCCTCATCCGTTCGCCTGAGACTGTGTATGGTGGCACGCTTTTTGAATTTCTCGAACCAACCCCTCGAAGCTACAAAAGTTTCGGAGGTTTTTTCAGATTCCTGCTCTTTAAGCTGATGAAACAATGTTAACGCTTTACGCTGAATGACCGTCTGCGTGAGTGGAGCATTGCGCTGCGTCATATCGTCGACCCAAACTCCCAACATCTTTTCCATTTTCTCGATAATACTACCACGGGTACGTGTCAACTTGTACGCCGTGTGTCCAGAGCAATTCTGCACCGAATCCTTTACCTTCTCTGCTTGATTCAGAATAGTTTTTATGGTGGACTGTGCCAAACCCAATGATTGTGCCACATGACTCTTCCTTTCGCCTGCTTCTACCCTTCTGATGATTTGCATTTTAAGTTCCAAAGATATGACTTTACGCTTACTAGACATCGTTTTAACTTATGTACTAATACATAAATATAACACATACAGCACATAGGACACTTGTTTATAGACTGTCTATAACGGGTTTTCGTTGACCTGCGCAAGCGCAGTGCCACATTATTTATCGACTTCGCTGTAAACGAGCGGGGGTTCGTTAACCAAGTTATCACTGTATTCAAATTAATTGTTTTACATCAAAATAATTATAGAAAGTAAACTGTTATAACGGATGAAACAAGGTACAACTAAAATATCGGTCTATTTTATATGATCAAGTTAACATGCACGGATAAATATTAAGATCTGCAACCCAACTTGCAAACGTACATGACATTTCTCTGTGCTCTATCGTTTCTGGGTTAAGTTCTAAGAATCGTGCCTTCTCCCTTGAGCATGTAATATTGCTTAATACCATAGATAGGCAAAGAATGAAATTGACGAAAAGCGCGAAAATTGGAATTAGTTGGTGAGTATTACACATACACACATTTCATTCATAAATCAGATAATGTTTAAATAATGAACCGACCTAACCTTACTTTTGTTTATCGTTGCTAGGGCATTCATTACTGCGGGCGGTCTTTACGCATTCTACCTATCGAAGAGGAGCATTGATAAGCAGCGGTACGAGCATATGAAAGTGAGAGAGCGCATTCGTCAATCGAATACAGGCGAATACGAACCAAGTAGCAGGAAATTCACAAACTAAGTAATCAATAAATAAGAGAAATGGCTCAATTGGACGCCCAGAAGTTGCAACTCATCCAGGAGTTGGAAATTGAAATGATGGCTGATCTGTACAACAGGCTTACAACCACCTGCTACAAGAAGTGCATTCCACCAGCATACAGTGAGAGTGAACTTGCCAAAGGAGAGGCTGTCTGCTTGGACAGGTGTGTTGCCAAATTCCTGGATATCCATGATCGCATTGGCAAAAAATTGGGTCAGATGACAACACAGGATGAGGCAATGATGAAGAAATAAAACCCTCTTTAATATTTCCCTTAGTTAATGTAGTCATTGTTAATTAAACATAAAGTTAATAGAAAAATACTTTATTACCATACAAAAATACAAATAAAACAATCACAATGTGTTAGTATTGCATAAAGCGATAATAACTTCTTCTTTTAAAGACAAAACTTCGTTCAACAGTTGCTCATTATTCTGTTGCAGTTTATTTATTGTGTCCAGGTAAATCTCCTCCTTTGCTTTATATTTATGCAACATCTCTACCGTGGCGTCATCTCTGGATGCGTATATACCTGCAACAAAGAATGTAAAATATGTTGCTGCATTTAAAATAAATACACTCACCAATGCTTTCACCCAATTTAATTTTCAATGACTCCTTCTCTTGTTCCAATGAATTCAATTTGTGCTTCAATTGCCTCTCATTCTGTGCACTCCAGTTCTTCAAAGCACAAACATTTTTGCTCAACAAAGTCTTGTCAGTTTTCAAAGATTCTATATCATAATCTTTCTTCCGGAGAGTTTCAGACAGAATTACATTCTCAGATTCCTTTGTTACTAGTTTACTATTCACCTGATCGATTTGTTTCTAAAAATATACCAAACTCATACCTTAATTCATATACTTACTAATTGAATAGATTACCTCTAGATTCTGAGTTTTATTGACCAAGGCTGACTGCTTCATTGCAAGCTCCTTGTTTTGAGCTATAGATTTCCTGTACATGTGAATCAGCCCATAAATACTATTCATCAGTTGTTCCAAAACATCGACGTTCACATTTATCGATGGTAATCCTAAACTGTCAAACTCCTGAAATTAAATGAATGAGTTAAAATCGATATCGATATTATAATCATACCTCTGATAGGTTTTTCAGATGCTCCTTAATTTCACTCTCGTTGGGCAGCAGGTCCATGTTCAGACTCATCTTCGGAAATTTTAAAAAGAATAGAACGGGAATTTTCAAAATTTTCAGACGACAGATAATTTTCGGATTTGTTTATTTTGATTTCGAGGTTATAGCGGGTCACTGGATTGTCAAAATAAATAACAAAATATTTTGAAATTTAAGTTTTGCTCTGTCAGCGGGACAATAAATTTATGATACTACCAATTTAATTTATTATTCATATCCATGTGAACTGTTTTTCTAAGTAGATTTTTCTTTTCTATTTGTTTTTAAGATAGAAATAACATTTCTCAATGATTCAAGTGTTATTCCTATAATACTTTTTTATAATTGTTTTAATGTTTACTTTTCAATTTTCTTCATAACTTTTTAAAAAATATTAAAACTAAATTGTATGTATTTGATATATAAGATATATTTTATCGTTTTGCAGAAAAGTGTAGCAATGAAACATTAAACAGAATTTGGTAATTATGAGTGAATTATATTTAAATGAGACTGCATTATGTATCAATTTCATAATTATTTTTGCGCACTTCTTTTTTGCAAGTTCGTTGATTGTGGTTGTTGTGGTTACTTGCGGAAACTAGGATTGATTTGTACAGTGTGCTTTGCTTAATAACAAAAGGGTTGATTAGATGTATACAATCTACACACTGTTAATTAGTTAAATTGGACCACCGTTCAAAGGGTATCGACCATGACCATTTCACCAACTTACTTTTCTATATATTTTCGTTTATATAATTAAAATAAAATTAGAGCACAAAATTAAGGAAAAGATGTATAAGACGTAAATTATATTTTCTACGCCAAACGATTTTCATATATAATAAATATTACGTTACTATGTATTTCTATACTGTCAATTTTATTCAATGACAATCTTCTAAAGTGAAAAATCAATGTTAATTATGTATTTATTTAAGTCTTCTATCTTAAGTTTTTTATATATTTACTTGCCTTATGTGACATATGCCAATAGTTGGTCGTAATAAATTTCGTAATAGTTGACAAGACATGTCAAATAACAAAGAGTTATAAATATGTTTTTTTTTAATT
Organism: Nicrophorus vespilloides; assembly: GCF_001412225.1. NCBI lineage: Eukaryota > Metazoa > Arthropoda > Insecta > Coleoptera > Silphidae > Nicrophorus > Nicrophorus vespilloides. The sequence goes on along the minus strand of NW_017100108.1, from coordinate 254,172 downwards.
AGTATTATTCAAATAAAGTATATATTTTTAAGATATTCAAAAGAAATTGGCGAAACTAATTCACTGAGTGTATTTTGGTTTTTCGTAAACATAAATACATTAAATTTACTCATAGATATTTTTCTTTAATAATAGTGTATCCATTGCATTTAAATTCAATTCCGATTTATCTGCTTTCTTATTGATAGTGGAGGAAACGGAACTTTTTTTTACAGGATATAGTAACTGTAACATTATTTTATCGTTATGATATAATTCCATAAACGTATATAAACAGTACTCCGTTGGCTTATTTTCAGTCATTTATACCAGGTCGTAAAGAACAAAATGAAGCACAATTTAAAGGTAGACTTGGTGTGTTTATTCCCGAAAGAGAACTCAACATCTCATAAAACAGATAAATTCGACCTGGTACGTGATGAGGAGAATCCCATTGCCGTCTTACGAAGAGGTCTTAAATTTACCATTGCCATAAGGTTCAGTGAAAGGAATTACGAGGATGAAAGGGACATTGTTAAACTTATCTTCAGTTTCGGTAACAATCGAGATATGATTAATAATATAGAATTACTTCCATTGAACACATTTCAGGCCCGAATCCGAATGCGATTAAAGGTACGAAAGTGACCATTCGCTTGGACCCGAAAAGCACCGACTTTGAACATCATAACAATTGGTACGCAGGATTCTTAGAGAGATCAGGAGACTTGTTTACGCTAGAAGTAATTTGTTTTCAGATATTTAATTTTATTATAGTAAATGATTTTGTTCGCAGGTTTCTGCATCTGTGCATTGTCCAGTTGGTAATTGGTTTTTGCAGGTGGAAACAAGCCGCGTTTATTCTACGCTGCCGCCGTCTACTTTTGATTATGAAAGTGAAATTTACATTCTCTTCAATCCCTGGAATCAGCGTAATTAAAACATGTGTTTTTAATTTATGTAACAGTTAACTAACATGTTTTGTGCAGATGATTTGGTTTACATGCCTCAAGGCGAATTGCTAGATGAATACGTATTGTCTGATGTGGGGAAAATTTGGATAGGCCCCTGGGGTTCTTGCAGAGGACGTGAATGGGTATTTGGTCAGTTCTATGGATGCGTTTTGCCTGCTATCATGCTCATGTTCAATTCATCGGAATTACCTACGGCAAGGTAAGAATTAATATTTATAGATATAAGTACATGGTACATTCTTCGATAATTCGTTTTGACTCAAACTTGACAAAATCTATATAGAATTTTCACAGTTGTTCGAAAAAGCTTTAAAATATATTGGCGAAACATATCGTCAACTATTTTGAACATGCATTTCAATATGTGTCTGATTATTTTAACATTTCAATCACATCAAGCATAATATTTCATGTATTATTGTAATTATATATGATTTTATGTTGTATGTAATGTAGTTACACTAATGATATAAATATTGATTTAATTTGGACTTTGATTTAAAAGAAATAGCTCTCAATTCAGGTTCCGGTAAATTTTGACAACAAATACCAGTAAATTCTTAAAAACATGAAATTAAAAAACTTTATGTGTATCTGGCTGTATATTACTTAATGTTGATGTTACTAGCAGATAATTAACATCAGAATTTTACGTATTCATGACGCACTTTTAGGATATTGTCAAATTTTTGCTCACTCCTATACAATTTTGGAATAAAGAGAATGATTATAATATATTTGAGTTGTATGAATCTTTCATTGCCATAACTATTATTATATGTCTCTCATTGAACTGAAGAATTTAAATGTCTTAAATGAATGTCGTACTGTCGTTTCATTTTATTTTAACTCACTTTAACTAGTGAGTTAAATGTTAAATCACTTTATATTTTTTTAGTGTAACTGTATCAACGACCCCCCTCTTCTTAGAGGGCCGCGGTAAAATTACCAAACGATGACCGGACTGGGGTGATAAATAGGTTGGGGAGCACTGTCGTGCAGGATCCGCTAAATATAAATATCTTGTTACAACATTTTACATACTATCATACAATGTTTCTATTATATTGTTAATAATAGCTAAATTAGCATATTTATTATATGTTCTGTTTTCCCATTAAAGCCGTGGAGATCCAATTAAAGTGACCAGATGCATTTCCAAAATGGTAAACAGTAATGACGATAATGGTATTTTGGTTGGTCGTTGGGATGGTGACTATGATGGTGGTACAGCACCTTCCTCTTGGACAGGATCCGTTGAAATTCTGCAAAAATACTTGGACAAACATCGTTCTGTGAATTACGGCCAATGCTGGGTTTTCTCTGGGGTCGTTACAACTAGTAATTAAACTGAAAATTTGAATTACTCCAAAATTGTTTTAATTTAGTTTGCAGAGCTTTGGGAATTCCTTCGAGGGTTATTTCAAATTTGGTTTCTGCCCACGATGCGAACGCTACTCTAAGCGTGGATAAATATTACGATCTATCTAACGAAGAATTGAATTTCGACCCTTTGAATCCAACGGGCGAAGATTCCGTTTGGAATTACCACGTTTGGAGCGACGTATGGATGGCGAGGCCGGATCTACCCATTGGTTACGGTGGTTGGCAAGCAATCGATGCCACTCCTCAAGAGATATCTTCGGGGTTCTACCAATGCGGTCCAGCGTCTCTAGAAGCCATCAAGAAGGGCCAGGTCGGTTTCAATTATGATATCGGTTTTATGATCGCTTCAGTGAATGCTGATCTGATGCGTTGGAAAATTGATCCAATGAGCGATTTAGGATTTACTCAGATTCATTGCAACAAGTATCACATCGGACGAATGATTTTGACCAAGCAGCCGCACATCTTCGATGCAAACGGCGATAAAGATCGACAAGAGATCACGAATCAGTATAAAGCTAAGGAAGGCACACCAGCCGAAAGATATTTTCTTAATAAAGCTGTTAGGTGTTCCCGTTTTGCCAATAACGTTCACTCATTATCGCATTCTAACTCGGAAGATGTTGAGTTCGAATTGCAGGAACTGGAGAAGATCAACATCGGGGAGAGTTTTGCGCTTATTCTTAATATCAAAAACGTGAGCGATCAAGTAAGAACTGTCAAAACACTTATGTCGGCCGGTAGCATTTTTTATACGGGTGTGAGGGCACATGTTATCAAGAAGTCTGAAGGCGAATTCAGGATAAAACCAAAATCAAGTAAGGATAATTGTAACAAAACAATATTTGTATTCGGAACATCTATTCTATCTATCTAATAATTAAGATTAATTCCCACTTGAACACAGAAAATATATTTTTTTTCTAAAAACCGAATTTATCGAGTACTCGATAATTATTAGAAATCTAAACTATACATAATCCATACTCAAATTTGATTAAAAATTAAGAACTAACAAACATTTGATCAATTTTAAGTTGATATAATTTACTTTTGAAATTATTTTAGCGGAGGTATTGAGAATGGTGGTAACGTCTGAGGAATATCTAGACAAGTTGGTGGAGTATTGCATCTTGAAATTATATGCTGTGGCAACTATCGTGGAAACCGGACAAGTTTGGGCCGACGAGGATGATTTCCAAGTACAAAAACCCAAAATCAACATAAACGTAAGTTCTGTCCTGCACCAATATTTTTTTTTTATATTATGTACGAAAATTAGTTGCCAGATGGAGTTCAGATTAACGCAGCGACGAAAATAACGATGTCGTTTCGTAATCCGTTGCAACAGGTCCTCACCAAATGCAAGTTCAATTTGTCTGGACCGACGTTGTTGCGCAACCAGATTCTACATTACAGAAACGTTAAACCGGGAGTGATGGTCAAAATCGCAATCAATATAATTCCGTTGGTTCCAGGGGAACAGAAGATCGTCGCAACGTTCAGTTCCAAAGAACTGCTCGACATCACGGGTTCGGCTAAAGTCAAAGTCTTCGATGAAAACTATTGACTTAAATATGCAATCTAGCAATAATGTAAAATCTATTTTAATGTAAAAGAAGTGAGAAACAAAATAAATAGATCTTCTAATTTTTCTAAGTAGACGTTAATTCATTTGTTAAAGTCTAACGATATTTCATGTCAAATTTCAGGAAGAATGGATACGAATTACCACAATATTAGTGATGTAAGGTCGGTAGAAATTTCACCACTAACATAGCAAGAATTTTTTTTTGCCATTCTCTTCGGATTTCGACGTCAACTCAAGCCTATGTAAATTTTCCTGGAATGCTAAAATATATATAGAGTGAATGCACTATCCCTTGTGACTATTTCCAAGTGGTTTCAAAGATTCCAGACCGAGGAGGAACCTCTAAATCTTCGACCGACGATACAAATGTAGCTCTGGAGAAGGTAAAAATTGACGAAGAAGCAAGAATATAGGAAATGGTAGGTAATGAATTGGGCTTGATCGTAAATATTAAGTCATCACTTGGGCTACACGAAGAAATCCGCTCGATGGGTTCCACGATTTTAAAATTACGACCAAAAAGAGACGCGTGTTCGTTTTTTCCAATATTTATTGGAAAAATTTGGAAACTCTAGCAAACTGGTGATGAATCTTGGTTCTATAAGTTCGACCCGGAAATCAAGCAGCAGAGCAAGACAACAAAAGTTATGATGTAGATTTACTTTACCAGTGAAAAAGTGGTAGCTGCTATCTTATTGGAAACTGGTTAGACGGTAATTGCTATGTGGTACACAGAAACTTGTTTATCACAAGTTTTCAAACATTTGTTGGAAAACCAGAAAAAATGGGAACTTTGTCGCTACTTTTTACACTCTCTCGCACTACTAAAATAACCAACAACTTTCTTGCATCAACGAAATTCGCCCAGCACCTTATTCTACCGACCTACCGCCTTGTGATTTCTGGCTGTTTCCGAAAATTAAGGAAAAAAATGAAGGAAATTGTCTTCAGTACCAATGAAGAGATCATTAATTAAAATTTGAAAATATCCAAAAAGTCGATCTCGAGAAATGTTTTGAAGAGTGGCTCTACCGACTTCAGAAATGTATTGAAATAAATGAAATTTATGTAGATAAATTAAAAAATGATGAAAATTAAAAATAACAAACTTTTGTTAGACTAATTTTGTTAGTATAATATAATATAAATATAGTAACACAAAAATGATATACGTTGAATATATTATTTTTTATAACAAGTTATACTTCAAAAATCATATTTATATAATAATAGTTAACAAAAAAATGCATAAGATTTACATTAATTATGTGATATCTTAAACATTAATTATTCACTGTAACTCTCTAACAGTACCTGCATTCCTTTGTGTAATACTACAAAATTTAATTGTTTTCGTATAGGCGTTAAAATTTTCCCTTAATAAACAGATTTAATTTGAATCTTTGAAAAAAACGGTATACAAAATTACAGACATTGTTTTACTGGTAAATATTTAAAAAATCGGTTAACTGGTAATTTTTCTTAATTGAAAATTTGATGACTGTCAAACTGTGTGCCGCGAGATATTCGGCTCCTAAAGTTGAAGCAAAAAATGAACTCAAACACTCGTAGGCCTTACAAATCTATGAAAGAACGGACATCAGTAACAAAGCTCAACTAATTTCCTTTTAAAGAATGATCAAAGGTTTTAAAATTATAAGCCAGTTTTTTTTGTTGTGAATTCAAGGAGAGATCAACAGGAGAAGATGGCTTTAACCTTTTAAACAAAATGTCATCTTGAGAGAGATGCTGTGACAAACTTGTATTAGCGTTTGCTCCATCCATGTAATGTCGACAAAAGGCTTTGTGCAAAATTATGTCAAATGAAAATTGTACATTGCATGACCGCGAATTATTGGTGTCAAAATCTTTACCTGATGGGTATTACATAAAATCTAATTCCCTATATTGCAGTCTTTTTGTATCCCTATGTGAAACAATGGATTCTGATTTTAATTGTTTAATGCTTCATACAGAAGTGCGATGGCTCTCGATAGGAAAAATAGATTCTGAATTTGAATTTATAAAAATTGGTGGTTGAATTAACGGAAGAACATTTTAATTTAATTTTTTCTCAAAATCAATTGCATCCTTCTCACTAATAAAATTATTATCTTATTGCATGTTTGATAAAATAATGTTTTTGATGAATTTATTTATTTTTTTGATTATATTGAAATTTTTATTGTGGTATGCTCCTTTTTCTAGTGTGCCGTGAGGTAAAAGTTTGACAGACACTGATCTAGAGAGCGAGCTAATCCTTTAAGGTCTTAACCTATATTAAAAGGGCTAAATAATTGTACAGTATTTAAACATATAATTTATGTATTAAAAAAATATGTATTTCAAAATAAGTCTATAAAATTCCAGACGCACTCGTCCTTTGTAGCCTTGGATATACTGACAAGACAAGTCAACACATGATACGCAACATTTAAGTGAATCTCCTATATGTAACGCAATATTAGGGGCATACCCAATTTGTGTGTATTGTATTATATTCATTAACACTTTGTATGTGTATTGCTTTCTGATCATTCTTATACAATAAACAAAAGTTAGCAAAAATGGACCAATAAAAAAATGAAAATAAATAAATTGTATTATAATTATTTTGAATATTGTTCACTAATATTTTACTTCAGAATTAAATGTAATTATAAATAGTAAAATAAAAAGCGTGCTATGTTTTTATGTTGAATAAATTGCTCGATATCAATTGAGATTTAATGAAAAAAGTATGAATATTATAATTTGGTTTCTTAAATGTTTTAAGTTTACTTGATTTTAAATTTCATAATATAAAAATGTTGTTGTTGTCATTATTACTTTATCTACCTGATTTTTATGATAATTTTATATTTATAGAGGTTATATGAAAGATATTTATTTGGATATTTAGTGCTAAATAGAAATTTGGTGGCCGTGGGTTTCTAAGAATAATTTTCAAAACGGAAGGGGAAGAAAAATTGCCGCCCCAGGGCTATAGCGCTTTTAGCCCTATGATTTGAGTGACCGTCGCGGAATATTTTCTCTTTCTAATATTAATAATTTTATTATATGTTTTACTTTTATTAATTTATAATAGTTTATAATTTAAATAAATAAAATAAGAAATAATTCCTGAAAGAAATTGAAACATTGTTTTATTTTTCTCATTAAGTATCTTGCAGTTCAGCACTAAGTGCATGTTGTGGTTCTTGATTTCCTTTACATTATTATCTTGACACGTGTAAGGAATATTAGCAATGTAAATTATTAAATAATCATTTTATATTTGATTGAATAACTTTCAGAAATCTCCAATTGTGATGATACTTTATTTAATACAAATACAATATTTATTACAAGTGAAACTTTCAACAGTTCCAGATAAAAATTGCAATTAAAAAAAGGAGTTGTTTATAATGGTTATCGCGTTCCAATGGCAATTGAATTTGTTTTTTTGTGTGGTCGTTTTTTGTTGATAACGGGTCAAAGGAAATGAAACTGTTTTTTGCAGGAAATAACATTTGGTTTCTTGATATCTCAGAAATGTAGGTAATACTCGATGCATGTTTCCTATATAAAGGCAAGCAGTTGATGTGGTCACGAACAGTTCCAGCAGTTAACTTGCTCAATTTAGACGGACGTTCTCTTCAAAATGCCTGAAAATCTAGATATTGAACTGGTGTATCTGTACCCGAAGGAAAACTCTACGTCTCACAAAACCGATAAATTCGAGTTGGTCCACGATGAGGAGAACCCCATCGCAATCTTCCGCAGAGGGCTCAAGTTCACAATGGCCATTAGGTTCAGCGGGAGGAACTTTGAAGACGACATGGACGTCGTTAAATTGATCTTCAGTTTTGGTAAGAGTTGGAGTTGATTGTTTGAGGAATTACAGTTTCATTTGTTTTCAGGCAAGAATCCGAATCCGATTAAGGGAACGAAAGTTTCAATTCGTCTTGACCCAAAGCGCACCGACCCAGAAGATCATAATAATTGGTACGCAGGATTCTTGGGAAGATCAGCAGACAGTATCACTCTTGAAGTAAATTTGCTTTTTAATATGATAATATTGAGTTTGTAATCAATGATTCGATTCGCAGGTTTCTGCCCCGGTGCAATGTCCAGTTGGCATTTGGTCTTTGCAGGTGGAAACGAGCCGCGCGAATTCGACACTGCCGCCTACTATGTTTGATTATGAGAGTGAAATTTATATACTTTTCAATCCGTGGAATAGCCGTAAATACAAAATGTATTATTATTTATAATCGCAAAAGCAATTATGTTATTTTTGTTTAGATGATTTGGTTTACATGCCCGATGAAAGGTTGCTCGACGAATACGTTTTGACGGATGTTGGTAAAATCTGGGTTGGGCCTTGGGGGTCCAGCAGAGGCCGTGAATGGGTTTTTGGACAATTCGATGGATGCGTCTTGCCATCTGCCATGCTCATGTTTGCATTATCCGAGCTACCAGATGCCAGGTACGAATTATTGGCAACTAAGTTAAAAAAGAAATATTACATGGTTTCGTTTCAGTCGAGGTGATCCTATTAAGACGACCAGGTGTATTTCAAAAATGGTAAATAGTAATGATGATGATGGTATTTTGGTCGGCCGTTGGGATGGTGAGTACGAAGACGGAACAGCTCCATCTTCTTGGACAGGATCCGTAGATATTATGCAAGAGTATTTAGATAACCAACATCCAGTGAATTATGGCCAATGCTGGGTATTCTCCGGCGTTGCAACAACCAGTGAGTAAAACTATTAAGAACAAATATATGAGATACACCGACAATTTGTTTCATTTAGTTTGCAGAGCTTTGGGAATCCCATCAAGAGTCGTTTCCAATTTGGTATCGGCTCACGATGCCAACGCCACTCTAACAGTTGACAAATATTATAACGAATCTAACGAAGAAATGGATTACGACCCTCTGAATCCCATGGGCGAAGACTCTATTTGGAATTACCACGTTTGGAACGACGTTTGGATGGCGAGGCCAGATTTACCTATTGGCTACGGAGGCTGGCAAGCAATCGATGCCACTCCACAAGAGACCTCTTCAGGGTTCTATCAATGCGGCCCTGCATCTCTGGAGGCCATCAAGAAAGGTCAAGTTGGTTTCAATTATGATATCGGCTTCATGATTGCCTCGGTGAACGCCGATTTGATGCGATGGAAGGTGGATCCGAAAAGCGATCTGGGTTACACCAAGATCTACTGCAACAAGTATCACATCGGTCGGATGATTTTGACCAAGCAACCGTACATCTTCGATCCGAACGGTGACAAAGATAGACAAGAAATTACGAATCAATATAAAGCAAAGGAGGGTACTCCGGCCGAGAGATTATCTCTTTACAATGCGGTTAGGTGTACGGAATTGGCTAAAAGCTTTTACGCTTTACCTGATCCAGGCCTGGAGGATCTGAAGTTTGAATTGCAAGAGTTGGAGACGATCAAAATCGGTGAGAGTTTCTCGGTTGTTGTTAATATTAAGAACAACAGCGATCAAGTGAGAAATATAAAGGCTGTCCTTTCGGCGGGTAGCATTTTTTACACGGGAGTAAAGGCACACGTCATCAAGAAAGCTGAAGGAAAATTCAAAATGGGACCAAAATCAAGTAAGTGCAATACATTAGAAACAATCAAAATAAACATATACTTAGATTGTTCCTGAAATTTGGAGAATATCAGTAACTTGGTTTATCTCTTTTTTATAATGAATTTATAATAATTAGGTTGCAATAGACCCTCGCATAACGCATAATGCGGAACAAAAATTGCGATTGCCCTCTTATAACGATGTTTCTATATAATTCAATTTTATAAGGATAGTTTCTTTAAAACAAAACTAAATGGTTAATAAAAGCTTCTAAAACACGTATAACCTTATATACGTAGCAATCTATTAAACAAATTAATGATAAAAATGAGAACTAATTTATCTGTAAGGAAAATATTAAAAAAAAATTGATTGACTCAAAATATGTTTGAAGATTGGTTTTAAAAATGCATTGCTATATAATCGAATATAATTGAGTTTCAAAGTATTATTGATAATTATTGTATACTTACAGTATATCATTTTTTTAAATTGCATCAATTTATGCGGGACATACGGCAGAAAAACTTGCAATAGTAAAAAGGTAATAATTTATTGAATTTTTTACAGAAGAAATTAAATTGTCTTAAATTAACTTTATCCATTTTTATTTGAATACCGATTAATCTAATGAACGTTATTGTATACTTAATATTTTATTATGAAGAAATAATTATAAAATAATAATAAGTCGAACAAAAAACACATATACAGAAATATAGAAATATTTATATTTTTCGAAACAAAAATTTATTTATTTTAGCTGAGCATCTGAAGATGGTGGTAAAGGCCGACGAGTACCTGGAAAAATTGGTGGAGTATTGCATATTGAAGTTATACGCCGTGGCAACGGTGGAGGAGACTAGACAAACCTGGGCCGATGAAGACGATTTCCAGGTGACGAAACCCAACATCGACATAGAAGTAAGTTATCTCTTATTGTTATTATAAAGTGGAAAACATGTAATAATTTGCGATGATCAGATACCGGCAGAGATTCCAATTGGAAAAGCGACGAAAATCACGTTGAAGTTCCGAAATCCGTTGAAGAAGATTCTCACCAGATGCAAATTCAATTTGGCCGGACCGACGTTGCTGCGAAACCAGATCCTTCCGTACCAGGACGTAAAACCTGGGGCGATGGTTAAAGTGACAACCCATATAGTCCCTAAGATGACGGGAGAGCAGAAAATCGTAGCGACGTTCAGCTCCAAAGAGCTGCTGGACATCACAGGATCTGCCAAAGTCGAGGTCACCGATGACGACGAATAAGTTAATCTTGAAATATTAAAATCCCCGTATTAGGCTTACCATCAATCTGGTGGACGTCGAGCTTTGTAATTGCCTCTTTGTGTGTGTGTGAGTGTGCGAGTTAGTTGACCTGGAGTCGTTCCTTTCCGTCAAGTTCAAGGCTAGTTATTTTGTAGTTGTCCTCGATGGCGATGATTGCACAGCGCTTTCAATGATTAGCCCTTGCCAATTTCAATGCTGCACACTTGAATCGTCGGCGCGCGGCGGCTCCTTCTTGTGTCGTTGCCTCCTCACGGCTGCTGCATCCAATTCGACTTCCGTTCGTGTCGACAACAGTCAACAACAATTTGCCGCTTCGCCCGCCTATTATAAATAATTAATCGACTTTTGAACTCTCCATGCAATAACAAACATTATTTTTGTTATGCTTTACTTTATTTTATCTACTTCATTATTTACTTATATTTTTTAAGTGACCTTACAATTTATATAAATATTTACATTTACAAAGTATGAATTACAAATAACGAATTTATAATATTGTACTTAATAATTGTGTATAAAATATATTAAAGTAATACTAATAATTAAAAATAAATGTAACAATCACACAATATTTATTTAATAAAAAAACATTAATAGAAAGTTTCCCAAGTAAACTAATCTTTCCGAACTTAAAACACACGAGTGTATATTTATTTTATATTTAGACCAATGGTCGCCAACCTTTGACCACATGGACCATTAAAATGAAAAATTTAAATGTGAATATTTGTCCATGTAAGTATTTTTCTGCAACCTAATTATCTTTTATCTACGCCTTTTAATTCTCGTCAAATATAAATTCAAAATCTTGCGTCGCGTTTAATTATTATTGATTTACATTTTTCAATGTTTTTACTATTGTTAATACTTCTCCGTGCTCCAATTTTTCCAGTACTTTTTAATGACTGGAATTTTATGCCAACTTGGTGACTTTATAGATACAAGGTTGATACAATTTATAATTAATTTGTACAAAATGGTCTTTGATCTTAGACATAATTGTACATTTATAGATAGAATTTGATGGATACGCGACAATTATTTAACACCACACTCAATAAGTTCGTAAGATGACATATAGATGGCACCTCATATCGACAAATCTATATGATTGTTCATGGCAACCTGACGTTTATTTCACAAGTTACAGTGGTTTTATTGACGCAACGTTTATAGTTTTCAAAAAAGGAAAAATTTGAATTTCATGTTTTAATAAAACATTGATTTTTGATGGAATAAAATACAGTTCAAGCAAAGTAATGGCTTGCTAAGTGATATGGGGACTCATCTTCGTCAAGACAAATGGTAGAGAAATGGTTTGCTGATTTTAAACACGCTCGTAAATGATGCTGAACGCTCTGGTCCACAAAATGGTTTTGGTAGATCGTGAGATAGCTAACACCCTGAAGATATCAGAATGCATTTTGCATGAACATTTGATCATGAGAGTTTGACAGAAGAAATTCCGAAAACGACCACAACTGAAGAAGAAAAATGTGCTCTTTCACCAAGATAATGGACCATGCCACAAGTCGATCAAAACGATGGTAAAATTGCTTCCCCATCCACTGTATTATCCAGATCTGACTCCCAGCGACTACTACGTGTTTGCAGACCTAAAAAGAATGCTCAAGGAGAAATAGATTTGGCTCCAATGAAGAAGGGATCGTTCTACAAGAGAAGTATAGAAATGTTAGAGAAGCGTTGGAATGAATGTATCACTCTTGAAGGAGACTATGATGATGAATAAAGTAATGTCACGTTTTGTTTGTATGTCTTTCTAACCTATTGGTATTGGTTACTGTTTTTTAATTAATGCTTATTTTTACAATGATAATAATCGCTTAAAAATTAAAATATTATTCAACATGTAGTAGGATGAATGTCAGAAACAGGATAAAACCTATTAAATAATAAATTTGAATGATAAATTTGCAACTTTTTTTTTGTGCAACCACGGCAGACTATATCCTTCAATTAAAGTTCCTGCTGTTTAATAATCGTCTCGACGTATTCAATTTGCTTTCACTTCTCAATCCATTTATTGTGGCGTGCATCGGCGTAATCGTTCTATCATATAAAAACATTTTCGAAGGCGTTGCAATTTTGAAATATGTATAGGCCCACTGACCGCCTCGCGTCTTCGCGATGGCCACTTGTTTCAATCTTGTTTTCTTTTCGTCGATATAATCTATATGCGACGGCATTCCATTATTTTTGGGAGCAGATGAACAGCAGGTATATGATGTCTGCACAAACTCGATCATACCTCTCAGCACTTCTTATATCTTACATCCGCAGCACAATATTTATTACAAGGATGAAGCGAATTTAATATCAGTCTAAGTTAGGGCAGAAAGATCTATGGTCTATAGCTCTTTTGTAATAATAATAACATTTATTGTAACAAATCACAATACATACTTACTTTTATATATATTTTTCTTTATTTACAAACTGCCAAATGCTGGCAAAGAGTAAATAAAAAACATATAGCAAGAAAATTAAAAAAAAATGATCTTCTACAAAGGTCTTTCTGTCCTAGCTCTTTTGTTTTATTATTATGGAAATGAAATGTTTATTTTTATAGATGACTGCTGCAAAAAAGTTTATTATTATTATAATAAAATCATTATATAGAGAATGTTACAACTTAACTATATGAGTAACAAAAATATAGTTTATATTTAATAGTATCATCAATAAATTAATTAAATAAACTAAATTCCACGCAGAAATATATTATTCATATTTAATGTATTCAATAAATATACTGATTATTAAACTAAATTTAAACAAAATAATTTAGACATATTTAAAATGAAAGCTTCAATGATTAATTGCAACTCTTCATAAAATTTCAATTGAAAAATGGATACCAAAAAGCCATGTAATTAAATTATGTAACTTCTTTATGAACAGAGTGAGATAGAAATAAGACAATATAAAATAACTAAAGAGTAACTGTAGTAATCTAAAACCCAATTATACATTTATTAGAAATTTCTTTAGTTTATTTATTTTTATTTTATTATTTGTTTGAGATTACATAAATCCCAATTATTATTTGAAAATATTATTACACGTATCCAGTGAGTGATCTTTTTTTTTTAATTTATCCCCAATTCATATTTTTAGGTCAAATTAAAAAATGGAATTTTCATATTAATAAATAATTTTATTAAACACAGTTTTTTTCGATAATTTTCCGTTGCAGATCCTCACAGTTTTCTGAGTAAAAACAAAATCTCAAGGTGCGTTTTGCAGAACTATTTTTTGGAATTCAGGGATTTTTTTCATCGGACGTTTTAAAAATGGAAAATTTTGTTCACTCGAATTGCGAAATCACTCAAATATCGTACCAAGACCCATAGTCAAGCGGATCTATAATTCGATCAGTCCGGATTGGAAGTCACTCTCCCGCTCATTACATATGAAAAAAAAAACAAACAAACAAGGGAACACGCGAAGATTATATAATTTTTAGAGGAGGCTTTAGTAACATACATTTTGAAACTCACTTCTCTAATTTTAACAAAATTAAGACTACTAGTATGTAAAGTTTAGGTGCTGCAAATGGCATACAAGGAAACACGAGGTAGAAGCAGAATTGGGAGTCTTGCTAGAGCCAGAAAATTTTGTCAGCGAAATGCTGAAGAGCGTGGAGAGCTGAGAGATTGTAGTAGCATACATAACAGTGGTGCTACTGATTAAAGAAGAAGACGAGCGGGGGCTGCAGAGGGCCTTCGAGGACAGTGGCAGTGGAGGTTAGCACTGACATAATTGATCCAAGGGAAGTAAAAGACAGGCAAGGACAATCAGCATTGTAGAGGAGTACAGTGATATAGGTCCTGTATGCTGACGAAGAAGAGGAGAGGTTTTTGTGCGGTAAGAATCACACAGTACCACGACTTCACCCTATTTAAGTGCTCCTCTCTACAAAAAAAAGTATGCAAAGACCAAAACAATACCAAATCTTCTAGAAGAATATAAATACCTGAGTTTCTGTGTAAAAAATAAAGAACTGAAGAAATTAATAACTATTCCGAAAAGTCCATATCTTCCTTGTGCCAGTGATATAAATGTTTATGAAATCTGGTGAACAAGGTGAGTTGAAATTCTTAGAATTTCGACGTCCCAAATTTACGACTGAGGCTGTGAACCGTAGCCATTTTACAATTCTATTGATGAACATTTATAATACTGACCTGTTCTTCGTTTTGTGATTTCTAGGCGGTCTATAATATCCAGCTCACAAGAGTACCGAATGTAATAAACTATCCGGTCAACAAAATCGTTTATCTGGAACCTAGTTTGTACATGCGATTCCTCGTATCTCAAATCTTGCTCTCATCTCAAAGCAAAATATAGCTCGCTCGTATCTCAAAACACTCATATATTAGGGCACTCGTATATCGAGGTACCACTGTACATGCATCTTCTTGTTCGGTTTATTTAGTATCAGTCAAACAGTCCGGGATAAAGATAGATAAACTGTATAAATATTACTCACATAACTTACGTTCGATAATACGTACATGATTATTTCCAGTTGTCTTGCCGATTTAACGTAAAATGATGCCAATCCCGACCGACGAAGGTTGCGCAATGAGTAAATGATTTTAAGTTTAAGTTTAAGGCCGCCAAAGGAACAATTAATTATTTCCATTTTATTTTAAGTTATATGTTAAATGACTTTATATTCATTTTTTGGTGTAATTGTATCAACCGGGCCGCGGTAAAATTATCAAACGTTGACCGGTCCGCGGCGAAAGGTTGGGGGCACTGCCTTAACTGATTTTTATTGTGTATCTTTTTCATTTTTTATCTCACGGTACATTGGATGACGATATTTCGTTATGCGGCACACGGGCACAAAAATGACGCAGATTGGCAGACACTGAATTATTAGAATGTATTTTTAGCCGATATATTTATCCATATAAATATAAATATGATCTAAATTTTGTACTAGTTGATGTCGTTTAGGTTTCCTTGATTAAAGGCATCGGCACCGCGGAAAAAAATATATATTAAGGGCACCGCAAACCCAAAAAGTTTAGGAACTTTCCTGGTTTAGCGCATTTCGTATAAGAATATCGGAATATTGGAGGAATAGGTTACCCGCACTATGCAAGGCATTGGCTGTATTCATGTTTAAGCACTTACTCTTATGACCATTTCGGAACTTGATTCGAATTTCTATTTTTAGCTTTTCTCGCTAATCTTTTTTAACATTTCACGAATTTTAGTTACTATGTTTATTACTCAAATATGCTACTGGTATACATTAATTATTTATTTAAATAACATGATTTAATTTTTTATTTGCTATAAGCAGTTTGAAACTTTGATAATATGTAAAATAATGCAATTAACAAAGTTTAACAGTTGATTGAATTGCGTGTGATATTTAAATTTATTATCCCAGTAAAACATAACAAAATACACTCGAAACTAAATCGTTTAATTAATTTTACAAATAGTTACTACAATTAGAGGTAAAAGATATTATGTGACCCCGACGTGATTTGAACACGCAACCTTCTGATCTGGAGTCAGACGCGCTACCGTTGCGCCACGGAGTCTTCATATACATTATTCTCTGTATATGGTTGTTAAATTTAAAAATAAAAAAATTTAATTACCATTGTTATTGATATTTTATATTTCTATATTATTGCAATATGTATAGTTTTAACAAGCTACAGCAATTATCAATAAATATAATATCACTTGAATACTTAAAACTTTTATATCAAATATCAACAAATTGTGTGCGCAAGTTGATTTAAAATAAAATTGTATATATTGTCCATACTTACAATTCTAAAGGTGTTTTTTCGCTAAGTTTTTATAAGAGCAGAGTGGCGCAGTAGAAGCGTGCTGGGCCCATAACCCAGAGGTCCGTGGATCGAAACCATGCTCTGCTAAGAACAAAATTATTTGATTAGGTCAGTTTTTTTTAAATTTCATATTATTTTCTGTTAAATATAAAATATTTCAATGTTCATATGTTGATTTAGTTGTAAGCTCTGCTAATATAACGTACTTTTTGAAACCAGACTAAAATATAATTATTAAATAAATTTGTATTTTTTTGTTTAATAAAAAATTTGGATGATTTGAAATTTTCAAACCGGTCTGTAGTGAATCCGCACTGATCAATAAATTATGCAATGTATAGAGACGCTCAGACATATAGCATAGGCGATCTACCATAAAAGTATTAGGCGGCAAGCGATCTAGTAAGTAAACTTAAAATACAAAGTTGGAATGGGCTACAATCTATTACATATTTAATGTACTTTTTATAAATTGAATGTCAGAAATTTAAAAAATATAATCGACTGCAATCAACTGTTTGAGCACCCCTAGTATAGATGTTTAAACTTTTATCTTTTAGTTGAATTAAAGAATATTTTTAAAATTTAAAATTTACGAAAATAACATTTTCTAATGTAAATAACTTTGAGTAAAATTGCTTAGTCGTTTTATGATAGGATCATCCCTGGTGAACACATATGGGACATCATATTTACTAAAATACAATCTAAGTTTTGACCGTAAAATTTATTGAAATTTCATAAACTTTTCCGAGGAGCCCTCTGCCTCACAGCGAGGAGTCGAAATATCCCTGTCCGGCAATATACATTTGTAAAGATTTTATATTTATTGGTTCATTTGGATACCAAATCATGTGAAAATAATGATTATTCGACGAATTCGTATCATCGGTAATAAACCTAAATTTTACCTATAAGCTATATTAGCTACATCATTGAACATACTTATAAAATGTTCATATACCTTACATTATTGAACACTTAATTATAGTCGGCTTAAACACAATAGACTAAATGCAACAAAAACAAATTTTCCCTCAAAAAAAAATACTTAATTAATAATAATACACATAAAAA